>NC_091750.1:28912200-29069700 GCF_043380555.1 Nothobranchius furzeri | reverse complement strand
TTACTATGGTTACTGACACGGTGACACGTCATAGGTTTCAAAGGCTTCTATTGAAAATTAGATTTAGTTTAAACAGAGTCAATATTTTACAAGACCTCTCGAGTGAACCCTGACATGTTTTATATCAACTTCTGCTCCAGATCCGGACCGATGGCTTCAATTGATCAATGTTCGGAGTCTGTCTGAAGTTGCGTTAGTTTGTCCACCCACCTCATTAGGATTGACCACGATAGTTCCCTGATGTTGATGTTTTGTTCCCCAGCACTTTTAGTTATGGCGTCTTTGTCCTTCTGGTGAAGACCCAGGCTAAAGGAGTCCCTCTGGGAGGATGATTAGGTACCATTCTTTACTCGTGGCTGTGGTCTGAGGCGAAACTCCTTAAGCTGAGAAGCAGCACCACACATGAATGGTCTCAGGATGCCTTACTGTTGGCCGGACTGATGGGAATTACGTCTCCAGATTATCCTTTTTGCTGGATGCTCCAACAACTGGAAAGGGGAGTCGTCAGAAAAGTAAACACCCCCACCCAACCCTCAGCGGTCCAAATCCCTAGTTGCTTTTCTTGAGGTGAAGCAACTTCTTTGCTTCCCCTTTTGGTATCACACCATCAGTTAAATGTAAATCACATGTGCCTGCTTCCGGAGTAGTTTCTCCTACAGCGAAGCTTTAATCCTGCAGTTGCGTTCCCTTCGGTCTTCCTGCTTGGTGGACTCTCTTGAGTGCCCTCGCGTGAATGTAGTTCATTTTATTGGCAAGGAGCGACTTGGTCTGATTACTTCTCTGAACATTCTGGGCTTTAAGCAAATTAAGGCAAAGTGTGTGAAAAATAGTTTTTTGTGTCTGTCTCAAAAATGTTGCCCAGCCTGCAACCAGGAAATAGAAATGAGAATGTGGTTTTTACCGACATTTTTAACGAAACGCATTTAGAGTTGAAAAATTAAGTCCGGGGAACAGAATGGACCAACATGTTTGATACTTGTGCTTTCCCACGTGTCTGATCACACAAATTAATAAAACAGTCTAGTATACGTGTAATTATGAGCTCATTATCTGGGCTCAGTGAGTGGAAATATGAAGGACTGCTGGTTTTAGCCGTTGCTGGTAGCAGTAACAGCAACACACGGAGACAGCCCAGCATTCTTCACCTCCATAATAAAAGTCAAGTGGATGCTCGCCTTTTGACCCGACACTACTCTACGAGGGGGAACTTTACTCAGAACTGAATAAGTAATCTTCTTTTACTGCATTTGTCTTCAAAGTGGTGTCAGTGGACTGGATCTGATAAGAAAGCCGACTGAGCAGCAGGAAGATCCTTCTGTTGAGACGTGTTTGTTATCACGTACATCACGCGAGATGGGATTTAATGTCTGCGATGCCTTCAGTTATTACATGTTTATTTTCCATGAGGTAATAAGCTTAGACATTTGCTGTCTCACAGCTGAGGGAGGACTTCCTAATGCCATGTGTCTGGAAAAATTTCAAGGGAGACAAAAATTGCAAGAAAGTTAGTAGAGAAACCAACTGGATGAATTCAGCGTCGGACGACGGCAGTCTGCGAACACCCTTGATTATGAACGCGTCGAACATCAACGCGTTCAGGAGTCCGCTTCAGATCCAGCCCACGGGTCTGCAGACGAGAACGAAGCGTACACAATCCTCCAAACATATTTAGCTCTCAACAAGTTTGCCTTCATTAAAAAATTAAAAAAATTGCTCATGTTCCTAAAGATTTATTGACCTGCTGTGTGTTTATTCCCGTCCTGCTAAATGATCGTGTCACCGCTCTAATTAGCCGGGTTTTGCAGGACGTGTTGCTCTTTAGTCTGTCCCGCCAGATTCAGGTTTATTTAATTATGTTTTCCAAGCCTCCTCCCCCTCTGTGCTAAATGTTTACCTCCTCCTAACACACTGCATTCCTCCGGCAATGAGAAGCATTACGTCTTCAGCCTAAAATAAGGAAGTAATCTGATGAAGTGTGTTCAGCTGCTCCTGGTGTTGCTTCTAATGCTCCCAGCGTGTTCCATAGTTCATCTACAAGTAATCAGCATGAGCAAAGTTCACATAAAACACGTCTAGATCCTCTAACACTCACGCTGATGTGATTCTTCTAGCCAAGCAAGCGGGACTCTGAAAGCTGAAGGCGAAGAAGCTGGCTGTGTTTATGAATGCTTCCTCTCCTCAAACTTACCCAAATGTTCCTGTAGACCAAATCTGGCAGCGCGTGAAATGCAGACCGCTTCAGCTCCGTCTGCAAACGGGCCCGACAGGAGAACATGGGGTTGCTGCAGTTTAATCACTCCTAGAAACGGTGCAATCGATGCAAACACAACAGAGCTTGTTGTCTCCGCTGGTTAATCAAAGGAACAAGCTAACTGTGTCAGATGACTAGCATGAACATTACTTCAGTCTAATTCACCTGAGGAACACAAACAGTGACAGGGAGCTATTTTAGCGCGTGTTCATTGTTTTTGCTCCCCCCCACCCCACCCCCGCTGCGAGAGCCTGTTTATCTAACCTTCCTCCCACACACCGGGCATGAATCAAAGATGCACTTTCTTGCATTTGAAGGAACACAAAGCATCTGATCAAAGAAAGAACAACTTGTTTCTTTTTAAATGCAGAACGTTTATGAAAATGGTCACAGTTACCTGATTTTATATTCATGAACCTTCAGGAAACAGTACCAGGACATTTTGATTCTATCTAATCTGTTTTGATTGGGTTCTTTGTGTTTGGTGCATATCATCCTGCTAATGCGGTCCAGCTTGTCAAAAAATCGCACAACACTAAAGACCATGGTCTTGATTCGGAAAAGGGTAGAATGCCTTCTCCGGGTCAGGGATGAGGTCCTGCCACAAGTGGAGGAGTTTAAGTATCTCGGGGTCTTGTTCACGAGTGAGGGTAGGCTGGAGCGTGAGATCGATAGGAGGATTGGTGCTGCATCTGCAGTGATGCGGGCGTTGTACCGGTCTGTCGTGGTGAAGAGAGAGCTGAGTCAGAAGGCGAAGCTCTCGATTTACCGGTCGATCTACGTTCCTACCCTCACCTATGGTCATGAGCTTTGGGTAGCGACCGAAAGAACAAGATCACAGATACAAGCGTCCGAAATGAGTTTTCTCCTGTGGCTGGCTGCGCTCTCCCTTACCCCGGCTTTCCACGGGAGCCGTCAGCAGCACGTTACTGCAGCAGCACGTCATAGCTGCTGATAGGAACCGCTGTTGTCAACAGAACCTTTTCCACCGGAGCCGTCAGCAGCGCGAGTCTGCCGCGTCTCAGGAGCAGCATGTCGCGGCCTTTACGCGCCGGTTCTATTTTCTACGCGCGACGCCTCTGAAACGGGTCAAGATCGACATTTTTGGGGAAGGAAAGACAGGAAATCGGACGCGGAAATGGAGAGAAGCTACAGAGATTTTCAGAATAAAGAACGTACTGCTTTCCGGTTGCTTTACTTAAAAAAAAGTTACTAACTGTGCGTCCCCGTGAGAAGTTATCACCTAGCTAGCGGTCTCCTTTGTTTTTCAGGTCCGTGTTGGCGATTATAAAACGGACAGAACATAAAACACAAACCATGTTGTAGTTTTCTCCTGCTTGTTGTTGTGTTTACTGACGAAGTCACTCGTGTGACTTTGTGCTCGGTCGGTGACAGCTGCTCCCCTGCTGCTTCGCGTCTCGTGGGAAGGGCCAAGCAGCAGATTACGCGAGCAAGACGTGCTGCTGCAGTAACGTGCTGCTGACGGCTCTCGTGGAAACCCGGGGTTAGAGATAGGGTGAGAAGCTCGGTCATCTGGGAGGGGCTCGGAGTAGACCTGCTGCTCTTCCACATCAAGAGGAGCCAGTTGAGGTGGCTCAGGCATCTGGTCAGGATGCCTCCTGGACGCCTCCCTGGTGAGTTTTTCCGGGCACGTCCAACCAGGAGGAGACCTAAAGGAGACCCAGGACACGGTGGAGGGACTATGTCTCTCACCTGGCCAGGGAACACCTTGGGGATTTCCCCGGAGGAGCTGGCCCAAGTGGCTGGGGAGAGGGAAGTCTGGGCCTCTCGCCTTAGGCTGCTGCCCCCACAACCCGACTCCAGATAAGCGGATGAAAATGGATGGATGGAACACTCAGGATTCACCACCTCATCAAAAGACGTGAACTAAAGGCACACTTAGAAGTTTTCCTTGCTTTAACACCCTCTAGTGTCCGTTATTGATTATTATCTCGTTGCTGCGCGTTCATCTTTTTAACACCTAAAAGCACACCATCAGAAAATGTAACTGCACCCTTAGTCAAGATTTAAAAGATGCCTTGAAAGTGGGCGCTGCCAGGAGGCACAGAGTGGCATGGCCAAGTGTGGGGAATTTCCATCCTGGGAGGGAGGGGTAGTGGGAGGAGACTGTACCGATGACGTGAAATTGTACCAGCCCCAGTCAAGTTTAATCAAGTTTACACAAACGTCAAAAAATGCACAGAAACACAAAGATTGCATTTGTAAAGACCCACTTGTACAGTTTATAAGCAACAATAAGTTATGTTGGGGTTTAGCTACTCTTTACTCTAACAGCTGGAGTGATTCCTCAGCCTTCACTAGTTTGTACTGGAGTGGTTCATTACTAAATCAAACAAATCAGCTGTGTTCACAACCTAGAACATGCAGTAAACCTGCTGGAAACAGACTGCAGCACCAGGTATGTCAGCGGAGTTTTTTTTCTAAGTCCAGCACTCTGAAGATGCAAATGCAGTATTCTGGCCACAGAGGGCAGTAAGGGTCTCAGGGACATTTCATTAACCCTGTAAAGGGTCATTTTAGCACATACTTGCCTCTGGATTAATTTCTCCCACCGAATATGCTGCTTAACCCTTTAGGCCCTGGTGCCTCCCAATCGGGGGCCTTTGGAGGTTCATGTCCCAAGTGTCAGTGATGGTTTGCGTTCCCCGAGCACGGCAACAGCTACAATCAAACCTGTTTAGATTGTAAACAAAGCAATGTTTGGTTTTTGATACATGAAGATAAAATAATACTTGAACTTTATTTTAGAAGAGCGGCTCTGTGTGGACGTGCTGACAGGATGGAGGTTGTGAGTTCAAATTCCATTTAGGAAATTTAGTCAATTGTTTTATTTATTCCAGGGGTCCTCGACTAAATTTGTTCAAGTTTTATAAAGTCCAAACATCACTGTATCTTAATTTATTACAATTTAAAATGGCTTTGTTTCCCATCCGGGCTGTTTGATTGTGGGTTTAGTCGTGTTTGGAGAATGTGGACAGCTGTAGATGTTTGGGACATGAAACTGTAGAGGCCCCCGACTGGGGTCGTTAGGGTTAAACAGGTCAAATTCAAAATTTTTCTAAGGCCGGTTGATAGTGTCAGCCATTTTGGATTGGTTTGACAGTAGATGTATTCTCCTGGTTGACGCAAGTAATTAACGGCCAAGTTGTAAACAAACATCCTACGTGATCAGAGTGAGTGCTGGAGATGAAAATCAACTAATTTGACATCAAATTTGAGCTCAAAATTTCTAAAACATAAACAGTTTTAATTCCATGCTTTCGCTCTTTTTTAAACACAGAAACAGTTTTGTTTACCTGTTTTGTAGCTACAGTTTCGCCGACGGCTGCCGGCTTCTTCAGGCTGACGCTGAACAGCTACAAAACAGGTAAACAAAACTGTTTCTGTGTTTAAAAAAGAACGAAAGCATGGAATTAGAACCACGAAACAGTAAGAACACACCTAAGATTAACAGTTTTACTCATGTTTGCGTCGCCAGGCCTGATTCACACGGAAAGATTTGAAACTTGTTGGAGTTTTTTCAACACATGAGAAACTCCACATGTGGTGATAAAGAATCGTGGACAGAAGAGTTTGGGGCCTACAGTGTGTGGCAAATAAAATGCACCGCACACGAACATTGGCTGGTCAGAGAGGAAATCTAGGGAAACCTCTCCGAGATCAAATGTGACTTCAGAGTCAGCAAACATGGCGTGGGAGAAGCCTGCAGCGTGCTTCCGTCACCACATCTTCTGATTGGCTACATGTTACATTCATCAGGAAGCACACTTTTTTCTCCTCAGAGCACAACGCAAACACTGATTCAGGGTCAAGACAATCACACGTTTTGAGATATCCTGATTCGTGATCGAAGCAGTCCTGAAGTCATTCTGAACACACCACACACAGCAGGAATATCTGATAAGATGATCTTTAAAGCTGTTATGGTAATCCTTGTCACAAGAAGAGAATAACTTTTAGAGTTTCGTAGAAATCTGTCCAGTGGTTCATAAAAACATTTTTGCCAGCCTTTTGCATGTTGGCTGTAGAGGACGAGGTGTGTCCAGTTTGTCCGAGATTCAAAAAACGAGTTACAACAAAGAGCAACTCGCCTAGAAGCTGCAACTGTAGAAGTCTGTTTGTGTTATTCTTTAAGATGATCCCTGCCCTAATCTGGAATCTGAAACTCCCGTAAATGTTTAATGTCGGGTTCCACATTCAGGTCTCACTAGAGCAGCTCTAATGCTTCTGCTGGATAGCGAATTCACGTCAGATTAGTTAGAGAGGACATGTTCGTAGAAGGCAGAATAAATGACAAGCTCGGTGTTTACTAGGTGAGCTTTTAGCGGCTGCAGGTCAAAAGCAGGAAAGCAGAGTAAAAAGAAACCGGCAGTGACCTCATGTGCTAATGATGCCTTTTATAGTTTTCATAATTATTCCTTTTAAGGTAATTTAACTGTGAAACTAAACATTTATCGTAACGATCGGGACTTTTTTATCACTCCAGTAGTTGATTGTTTGCTTACTGACCTTTATTTATTGACCCTTTTTTCTAAAGAGGGAACTTTACGTGATCACAAACAAACTGTTGATGAACTCAAAGCAGAGACTCCTGCGAGGTCAAGCAGCGGTCGCCTTTTCCAACTCCTCACCCCCTTCATTACTCACCGCCTTTCAGTTGCATCCTAAAGCACGGCGTACAAGGGCACGCTAGCAGAATGCCCTCATGCGTGTGCCAAACAAAACTCGGCATTTATCTGCTGCTGCGCCGATGAAGAGCCGACTCCCACAACGCCAGCTGTCAAGGGCGGCGTGTTCTCCTTTGACGGCATCTCCTTGATCTCATGTGATCCCTCCTAGGCATCTTTGCTGCAGCTGCACAGCTTCATTATGACATAACCTCCACCAGGCATCTTCCAAACAACGTTGCCCCCTTCAACATATGACATCTGCTATCAGCCTGCTGGGTTTTGTCTGTGAATACATGATTGGAAGTAAAAGAGTGGAAGGCTTAGAAACCAGTTTCTCATGCTTGCACAGAGGAGCCTGACTATTTGTGCGTCTACCCCCCAAAAAAATATTTGTGCATCTTTTGCAAGTGAAAAATTAGTGTTTAATACTTTGTTTACTTTGCTAACGGACATTTGCAACTCCTGCACTGCTACCCAAACATCAGTTGTCTGTCCTGATGCAGTTATAATGTGTTATGCACACACGCATTGCAGAAGATAGAGCTTCACATTTAAAGGAACAGAACCAAATGAGTCATTTTGCAGGGTTCATTTGTATCTCCTGGAGACCGTGTTTGCAGCAGAAGTCTGTGCAAACTGCTGAACCTAGAGGGCACATTTCTGCGGATACGTATTTAGTGGGAGTGTAATGTACGTGCATTCATATTCAGATGTTTCGGTACAGAATGGCCGGTTCTCCAGGACGTGTACTGAGCTTCCATGTGGATATTTAACGGTGTTGCATATCTTAAGCCTCGCTTATGCTTCAGTGTCGGCTCCACGAGAGAGACGCACACGCATACACAGCAACATTTCGCCTTCGGACTTCTCAATCACCTGGGCAATGTTGCAGAGCCCTTCCCCACCAGGACAACACAGGGGGCAGTGCTTTTCTGCGGTATGCGGTCATGCATCTGGTCCATTTACTGTTGTGTTTATATTGTGTGTTTTTGTTTTTCAGAGACATTTTAAAACAAAGAAATGTGTCCCTCATTCTCCTCCGTCTCTTTATGGGCTCACCACCTCTAAGCTGACGTTTCCCGTCATTTCCGCCCACAAATAAAACGCTTGCTTCGTATCTTTACTCCTCCAGTCATGGGTGAATAAACGTTTTCAGTTATCCGCAAAGTGTTCTTCACGCTGCTCCATGTCTGCTGCTAGATGTCTTCGACTCGCCTTTTGTTTTGGTGAGGGGTCAATGGCGGTCCTGTTGACACATTTAAAGGAAGCAGCATCCTGACCAATCACAAGCTTGCATTCTCCGTCTCGTTTGACGGATGTTTAAAAAAGTTGACTCGACTCCTGTCGTACTTGCAAGTCTGTTGGAGAACCCTAGCAATGACGGATAACGGCGTTGCGTGTCTCTGCCTCGACGCAGAAGGAGAAGCGTAAATTGGACTTTAGTCGTTTGCCAGCAGCACAAGCAGCTGTGTCCAAATTCAGGGGCTGCATCCTTCGAAAGACCAGTCCTACCTGGTTGGTGTTGGTGTGTGTTGGTACCAGAAACAAGGTACTTCTTTGATTGGGAAAACTGGAGGTGAACAGCTGTAAAAATCGGGTGACTGCCTAGCGTCGTAGCTACACCAGATGAGCTACCTGCGTCAGTAGAAGACGGGGGAACTGGGCAGGAGATGCGACGTCCCGGTCCTCTCCACTGTTGTGTCTCAGCCCTTTAAGGAGTCTGCACAGACAACTGCATATGAAGACTCCTTTGTCAGTGAGTAATACTGATCAGTGCCAAAAAGTGTTCACATTAACAATAACTATTAAAGTTTGATTCTGTCTGCGAGGGATTTGTCCCCTCACTGCTGTTTCTGTTTAATCCCATATTTGTGGGTGTATTCTAAGTCAAATTAAGCTTGGTAATCTATAAATTACTTTAAGTTAAAGTCGATTTAGTGATGATCATCACTCCTTTTCTTCTGAGGACAGTTGTTGAAGTGTTGCCATGGAAGCGCACCCATAGGCGGACCTGATCAGTTCCTGTTATTCAGCTCTACTGAGGGAGAAATCAACTGACTGAAGAGGGAGGGAGGGGAGAGGATGTTAACCCGTATTT
Organism: Nothobranchius furzeri; assembly: GCF_043380555.1. NCBI lineage: Eukaryota > Metazoa > Chordata > Actinopteri > Cyprinodontiformes > Nothobranchiidae > Nothobranchius > Nothobranchius furzeri. The sequence continues at coordinate 29,060,660 of NC_091750.1, read as the reverse complement.
AAGTGTAGCTGTTGTTGTTTTTGTTCTTTTTAGTTAAGTTAGGATGTAAATATGTAAATAGATTGTTTTTGAATTTCAAGGATTTCAAGCTGACTGTTGTCCCTGCCCACTTCTTAACTCCTTCGCCGCCAGCGTTTCTCACCGTTTTTACTGTTGTTTTAAGAGTGACAGAATGTTGCGCGCTAGCATGATGTCGACGACAAAACAACCAAAACAAAGTGGAGACTCACCTCTTACATCAGGAAGAATCAGCGCGTTTCGAGTGTTATCCGTTCTTTCCTAATCCGTTGTTGAACTGTGATCGGCAGACGCTTTTCCGGTTCGTGTCTCGCTTTTTTTACAGCAGCGGCCCAAAACGATCTCCTAACACATGGATGTTCTGCTTCCTGGTCACGTGACGTGTGACGTACGCGGATGAAGATCGGCTTTAGAGCTGAGGTGTTTGTTCTCACGGTGCGGGGGTCGTTCTGATGCCCACACAGTAAAAACATGCAAATGACGACTTTAGTCGTCATCGGCAGTGAATGAGTTAATGGTTGGTCCTTCGGTAGCGTTAAAAGTCAGATTGGTTTGTCTCTAGGGTGGTTGGTTGTTTGTGAAGGGTAATCCGTGCCCCACTGTTGTGGAATGTTTGCATCCAAAAAGCTTTTAAAAAGTCAGAGCTCTGCGAAATCCTGGAATCTCTCTTTTCTTCTGGTGACAACAGCTGATAGCATCCTGAGTCAATGACAAGGCAGAGGTTCTGTCTGAACCCAAAACCCTACACTGACGAAGGATTTCATCATTTTATCCATTCGGAGCCCAAGAGCAGCTGCGTGATGTAAAATGTGGCGTTCATTGACCAGAAGAAGCTCAGTGAGACAACAAAGTCATTGTGGGGGAGTCTCCCCGTGTTTTTCCATGTTGGGAGTTTAGTAACGGCAATTTGAAATGTGATTGGTGCTGATTTTCTTTCACTTCCATTTTGCTTCACAGCCAGCTTTTTAAGTTTTACTACTTCTTTGTACGTTCTTGCTGTTTGTCTGCTAATTCCATTTTTGGTTCTTTTTAAATCACAGGAAAGGTTTCTCTTTACCTTGCTAACGTTTCGTTTGCCGACTGCAAACATCTTCAGGCCGACGCTGATGGTGACGTCACTTCCTTCTCCGTTTATCCGCGGGCAGCAGAGGACGTTGTCGCCCTCTACTGCCCGCTCTCTCCTCTCCGATGATGCAGTCCCATGCACGATCCAATGAGTAAACTCCATCGTCTCTGTTCATGGTCCCACATCCACGTCTCCTTATCTCGATTGCTTCTTTTATCCATTTTTTGTATTTCTGTTGTTCGGTGTTTTTGATCCTTGTGTTGTCCCAGTCCATTACATGGTTTTCTCTTGTGCAGTGATCTGTTACGGCTGACTTCTTTATTGTGCTTTCTGCTTCTTCTTTTGCTGCTCTTGTGTGTTTTTGACTTGTTTCTATTTTCTATGTTCTATTGTTCGTGTGTTGAGTTGGCGTCCGGTTTCTCCTACGTATGTTTTATTGCAGAGTTTGCATGGGATTTCGTAAACGACTCCACATTTAAGTCCAGCTGGTATTTTGTCTTTTGGGTGTACTAGTCTGTTTCTAACTGTTGTGTGTGGTTTTGTTGGTGTGTTTATGTTGTGTTTTTTCATTGTTGCTCTTTTTTTTTCTGTTATGCCTCTGATGTATGGTAGGGTTATCACTGGTTTTGGTTCTTATCTTTCTAGGTTTCTGGTTCTTTGCTTTGGTTGTTCTTTTCTTTCTGTTGTTGTTTGTTGTTTTCCTTTGTTTATTGCCCATGTCGGGTATCTGCAGGTCTTTAAAGCCTGCTGTATGTGTTTGTCCTCTTGTTTACGGTCTCTTTCTTCTGTTATTATGTTTGCTCGGTGATATAATGTTCTGATTACTGACATTTTGTGTATGGTGGGGTGTTCTGATGTCCATAATAGATATTGGTCTGTGTGTGTTGGTTTCCTGTATGTGTTTATGTTTAGGGTCCCGTCGGTCTGCCTGGTGATTTTCATGTCCATAAAAGCTATGCTGCCTTCTGTTTCTGACTCATAAGTGAACTTTATGCTGCCTGTGTCGTCAATGTTATTCAAGTGTTGTGTTAGTGTTTGACCTTTTGGTATGATTTCCAGTATGTCGTCTACGTAGCGTTTCCATAGTTTTATTTAGCGCTGGGGGGGGGGGGGGGGGGGGGGGGGGCAGTGGCTACGGCTTTTTGTTCCAGGTCTTCCATGAAAAACTCGCACAGGGTGGCTGATAACGGGTTACCCATGGCGAAGCCTTCCAGTTGTTTGTATATTTTGATGTCGTATGTGAAGTAAGTGGAGTTAGCTACCAGTCCTATCAGTTGTGCTATGTCATCTGGATTTTACTCATTGGATCGTGCATGGGACTGCATCATCAGAGAGGGGAGAGGGGGCAGCAGAGGGCAACAATATCCTCTGCTGCCCGCGGATAAACGGATTAGGAAGTGACGTCACCATCAGCGTCAGCTCTGAAGATGTTTGCAGCTGCAAACGAAACCGTCTGCAAGGTAAAGAGAAACCTTATCTGTGTTTAAAAATAACCAAAAATGGAATTAGTTTTACTTCTGCTGGTTGTTTTGGACAACATTTGCTTCATACTGAGTTACAACCAATCAGTGTGAGTTAACTGAAAGTTCCAGTCAGCAACTCCACCGGGCGTGTACCGAAAATTAACCAAACCACAACGTTAAAACTAAGCAATACACCGAACCAGGGTTTTAGGGGCTGATAGGAGGTACATATGATTTGCTAATAATCTAGGGTCACCCCATTCTTGGTATTTGGTGCTTCGGTGTCTTTTAAAGACAATCTTGGCAGCTGTAGCATTTCTATCATGTGTTTTTTAGAGTTAACAGCAGAACAGCTGACAGGGTGGGAAACACTCCCCGTCATAAACAGGCTGATATCTGTCCTGACCTGAAGTCCTTCCATCACGCGACTGTTTGATTGTCGTTTTCAGCTCGCTTTGACCCACAACGCTTCATACACAAGCGTCTGATGCTTCAGTTCAGATTGTTTATATTGTTCATCAGCGTGTGCACAGATGGTGACGTTCCAATGTAACAATGACCTTTTTAATGTCTGAGACAGTAAACACCCAGCTGCCACGCACGCCGCCACACAAACTGCTGTGCACTTTAAGGAAACTTCTTGCTAGCAGATTATCAGCAGCTGCTGTTAAGTAGTTACGATTAACACGTTTAATAAATCCACATTTATTAATAAGACAGCTTTACAGGGATTTATTTGACTGAGCACTCTCCCTTAATTAGCTCTAAATATAACACTTAGATGCATCAGTTTGCAACTATTCGCAAGATATGAACAATTGCACATATTTAAACTCACTGCATGAATTTAATCATTTTAATCTTCTAGTAGCTCAAATTTTATCCCACTCTAAAAGTGAACATTTGCAAGTGCTTGTTGCAAAAATGACGCCTGACGGATTAAGATGCCCACATGTCAGTCCTCCAATACTGTAATCTGTTTCAGTGCAGGATTAGATTAAATGTTTAAATAAGGCTTCCATATCTTTTGTTTTTAATCCAGACCCAGCACTTGTTAAGGAATATTAAACTGCAGAAGCGTCGTGCTGCAGTTTCTAACTAAAGCACTGGCTGTGTCTTTTACTTCGCATTTCTACGCCCACATGGCTGCTCGCATCAAAAGACCTGGAAGAACGCTCACACACAGCGTCCTTGTTCTCCTGTGGAGGAGGGGAACATTCGTAGCCTCTGTAGCAGCAGGTGAGCTCTCCGCTGAAGAGCAGCGAGGTTGAGGGTTGAAGACTTCATGAGACAGACAGTACAACAAGGCTGAATACATCCACGACATCACTCAAATGTCACATCAATGCACCTCTTATAATTTATTATTTTTGTTCATATTTGAACTGATAAACTGAATATTAGGTTAATTTAAATAGATATTCCAGTCCAGTGTGGTAATTGTTACTGATAAACTGAGGGGTTTTAGTCTGACAGCTGTTTTAGGGAGATTGTTACATACATGTTAGTTGGTACCTGGAAATGTTGTTCTCCTAAATAATCTAAAATTATTTAACTATATTATTTTAAAGGCGCATCATGTAAGAATGAAGTGAGTATGACATCCTGTGGTTGAATTTGGGTACTGCAGCCTATTTTTCAAATACAACAAGTGACTTTCTCACTCCTGTTTCGTGTTTCATGGCTGTTGCCAGTTAGGGATCAGTGCCAGAAGATTCTCGATGACGAATGAAGAAGAGTTGTGTAGTTGATACATACATGAGTACATTTCACTGTAATGAGTTGGTGGTAATTGAAAAAGTAGCTTGAGATTTTTTTAGAGATGACTATTTGTTTCTAATTCACTGTTAGCATTGTTAGCTCAATGTTAGCATCTTACCTTCTTGACCCGATACTAGAGTAAATCAAAAAGATGCCGTGACTTCTTTGGGATAATAAATTTGGAGTCACTTTGGTACTTTATGAAGTGCTACGGCATTTTGCTGTTTGGTGTTGAATTGCTAATGCTAACAGAGCAGCATTAGCCAGTGCAGACTCGGTAACTCCATCCCTCTTTAGTTTTTTTTTTAAAGGAGAGAAACCAACAACCCCCCAGCCGGCTGAGAATGAAATCTGTTCCAATGTATTCTTCCTTCATTTTTATTATTTCAATATAAAATTCTTACATATTGCTCCTTTAAGACTGTTATTTGTGACTGCATATGTATTCAGAGTTTTCTGAATGCTGCTCTCCACAGATTAGGGAAAGCTGCCATTTCAATATTATTTTTATTTTTCAAAACAACATATTTTTGTATCTGTCATGTTCATGCATTACGCTCTCTTAATACTCTCCACGCATTTTAGTTTTTCAGACAAGCTTATCTATGCTAGCTGTGGGCATGTAGAGCAGCCGAGGCGGTCATAACTAAACTTTTATCAGACCTGCAATTATTCAAGGAATTTTTTTTTTTTAAAGATTTGTTTCTCTTGAATAATCCAAATATGATCAAATTTAGTTAATAATTTTAAGCTAGTCTTTCACACAGATCTTTATCTTTTAGCTTGGTTTTCTTTGCTCATGTGTGGTTGGGTCTTGGAAGTAACACATCCAAGCGAGAGACCCAGACATCCCAGTGGCAGCGGACCAGGAAGGGGTAATTCCAAAGCATTCCAAGGCCAGAGAGGATTTATAATCCATTCAGTGAGTTTCGGGTGTCCTCTTAAACCTAATTAATACTTCTCTGTCAGCTCCATGAGGAAGAGACGCCCACGCATGGACAGAGACGTTTTGCTCTCAGACGTCTCCATCAGCTGGGGATTATTGCTAAATCTTAGACAACACCTTATCCTTCATTCCTCATATTAACAACACAATAAAAACTGCTTATTTTCCTCCTTGCAATCTCAATCGGCTCCGCCCCTCCCTCAGTCAACACTCCGCTGCTATTTTGGTCCACAGCCTGGTCACCAGTCGCATCGATTACTGTAATGCCCTCCTCTCCGGTCTCCCTCTAAAATCACTCAGCAAGCTACAGTTAGTCCAAAATTCAGCTGCCCGGATAATCACTAAGACCTCCACTTTTGATCACATCACCCTGTCCTGCAGCAACTTCACTGGCTCCCTGTCAAATACAGAATTGACTATAAGATACTTCTTCATGCCTTTAAAGCCATCCATCATCTCGCTCCCCCATATCTCTCTAATCTCCTCCACATTGTCACTCCCACTCGCTCTCTCCGATCATCACCTTCACCTTCCCTGTCTGTTCCTCGCACTCGTCTCAGTACTATGGAGCCAGAGCTTTCAGCCACTCAGCTCCAAAACTCTGGAACACTCTACCGCCCGACCTCCGCAATATAAACTCCTTCTCAACCTTCAAGTCTCAACTCAATACTCACATGTTCCGCCTGGCTTACTCACTGTAACTGTCCTCCTTCCATCTACTCTTTTTAGTCTATTATCCATTCTACTGCTCCGTCTCTACCCTTGGGAATTACTGTTAGCACTCATTTCTTGTTGTTTGTATTGCTTGCTGTTCCTTATATTTTGTCTTGTACAGTGACCTTGAGAGCTTTGAAAGGCGCTTGAAATAAAATGTATTATTATTGTTATTATTATTATTATTATTATTAACAGTTCCCCGCCAGGACAACAGAGGGCGTAGCGCTATTCTGAGGTATCCTATGACCATTACAATCACATATCCAGTCCACGATAGTGCATTTACTATTGTGCTTACATTGCTTTAATGCATTTTAGAGGCTTTTTAACACGGACAAATTTGTCCCTCATTCCTCTCCACCTCTTCTCATCTAAACCCGCATTTCTCGTCTTTTTCGTCCACGATTAAAACACTTGCTGCATATCCGTGTACTCCTTCAGTCACGGGTGAATGAACATTAATATTTTCAGACTTTTTCCGCAACACATTCTTCAATCTGTGCCATGTCTGCCGCTAAATATCTTTTATTTTTTGAAGTGGCAAAGACGGTACTGTTGACAAATTTACAGGAAGCAGCATCCTGACCAATCACAAGCTCGCGGTGTCCGTCGCTCAACGGTTAGTTAAAAATTGGGGCATGCCTCCGTCTTCCTCTGCGAGCCAATCAGAGAGCTCTTGCGCTGACGCATGATGCTGTTACATGTCTCTGTCCCAACGCAGACGGAGAAGCATGAATTAGGTTGTAGTGGACAGTCTCCAAAGGGAGGAAGCCAGGAGACATCCTGTGGACCCAAACCACCTCTGCTTTTGATGAAGAGGAGCAAGACAGGATTCCTTACTCACCTCACCAAACTGTAAAATACAATTCAAGAAAAAAGTTAAAATACAGTAAATCCTCTAATACAGGCCCGGGCCTGTATTTGACTCAAGCTCATCAAGCTCCAGGCCTTTATTGGAAGGAGGGCCAGAATCAGAGGCAGGCCTCAATTTCTATTTGAGCAAAATGAACTAATGGTTCGCTGGAGTTCTTGACAATTAAAATTGCGCCCACATTTTCAAAGTTAAACACATTTCTTTTAACAACGGTAGTTCCTGCTTCAGCCCTCTCCCCCCTCCCCCTGCGCAGCGGCCGCAAACTCACTGATGCGCCTGCAGCCTCTCGGAGTTCCTGCTGCTCTAAACATTAAAATAATTATTTCATTTTCTTTTCCTCACTTCTGATGACCTTCAATGGTGTCTGTTTGTTGCAACCACCAGGTACAAAAACTAACTTGTTTTTATTTGACTATTTTTCTGTCCTGCCTGTTTATTATCTTCCTGCATCTCCTCTCAGTCCTAAAGAAAAACTGCTACCTGGGTTCATATATATTCACCTCATGAGTTACCTTTGAACTGCAGTTCTAAAAGATCTACCGACCGCTAAAACAGCGGAGTGCGCGCCAGTGAGGTGTGTCACCGGAGGACAAAACAGGTGATGCGCCCCGCTCCACAGCAGCGAAACGCATCAGGCACAAATAAAAGACAGAAAACATAAAAGGAAATGAGCCGACATGAACGATCGCGTGTTAAATTAGTTTTTGAGGTGGCGACACCTGATTTGATAATGTTACTGTGGCCGTGCTCAGGACGCAGATGTCTGGAGCGCGTCAACAATCAGAGCTTTGCATGTGCAAGCTGGTTAAGGTTAGGATGGGGGTGAGGGGAAGGTTAAATTGCAAGAGGGTAAAGGTCACAATTTGGTTAAATGTCCGTTTTACGGCGGGTGTCAGTACCGACGCTCTGGCACAGCGCGTTGCCTCCCGGCGCGCAGGAGCTTGTCACCTGCTGACAGCAGGCTGCTGTCTTTTCCGTGGACTGCATCTTGCCGGTCATTATCACGTGACAGCGACTAGTCGATGACAGGCATAACAAGTCACTATAGAGCGGTGAAGTCGACTAGTGACTAGTTCATACAACCCCTGCTACTGCTCCCCAGAGTGTTCTGCAGCATAATCAGCACGTTCGCTTTGAACTTGATACCAAATTGTCGCCTCCTCTTCGTCTCCGCACGGTTAAAGTTACCCTCGCGGTCTATCACTGGCAAATCAAAAGTGAGACGGATGACACAACTGCCCCCCTGTGGTACTTGTTTGTTACCACATTCCACCCGGCCACAATAAAAAACCGGCCATTATTCACCTCCGCCGACTCCGACACCGGCCAAAATGTGATACCCGGCCGTTAATTGAATACAGGCTAATATTAGAGGATCTACGGTATACCTGCAATGAAGCATCATAATATCATAATTGAATTTAAAAAATACAGAACTCGTCAGTATTGAAGTCAGATGATGCAAAATTCTTCACAGAAAAGCAAAAATATCTAGATTTTTGTGTTACTTATTTGCAAAAAGCCACTTTAGATACTGACAGTCTTTGATACGTTGCTCATAATGCTTTAACAGTGACGTTTCCGTGTATTATCCAGCACTACTTCTTTAGAAATAGAAAAAAAACATCTATTTTAACCACTTAGTCCTAGATTTCATTGTTGCAAAATGTAGATATAAATCTGAAAACGAGTTGCTTCAGAGGAGGAAGAGGCTTGATTTTCATGAAGCAAAGGTAGCAAACCCGTATTCTGAGTTAAGGTGCTGCTATTGAGCCTAGACTTTTCACAGAGTGGGGAGGAGGGCGGTGATAAGAGTGTAATTACCCCTGCCCCACCCCGTCTCGCCCACTCTGACACCCAATAATAAAACTTTGATGTGCTCCTCTCAAAAAGTAGCAGCAGCCACTAATCACAATTGATTGCAGCCACTTAGGCGAGGCACACTCATCATCTCCTGCGCTCTCTGGATGGGAGTCCTCAGCGAAAGGCTGGAGAAGTAAAACTATTCAAATGAAATGCAGCTCAAGAATGGAGATTAATCAGTGGAGGAGAAGAAAAGCAGGATGAATGAAACTCGTGGTGTCAGCAGAGGTGAAACGCAGGAGAAAAAGCCATTAGGAGAGGTACACAGCCCAATCCTTTTACGATGTATTTGTTTCTAAGTTTTTACCACAAAGTCGGCTTCTCCAATCCTGCCTTTACTTCCATCTTCTTGTCAGTGCAGAGATCACGGCAGCTTGATGGATGGTAACTTTTAGCAGCCTGTTTTCAGGCCATCCGACTCGTTCTTTTGTTACCGCGGGACAGGAGTTGTATATTTTCTGCACCACTCAAGATAACCTTTGCATTTTAAAGCTTTAAAAACTGAGAGGGGTAAAAGGTTGAACAGTAGAACATCATTCAGTTGAAGTAGCAACGTTTTACCTGGCAGACTCGGTCGCCCACAAATAACAGGCCTGTATCAGGAAATTCCAGGTAATCATAAAAAACGGTGTCGTTCTTTTGTTATTGCACCAGAATTCTAATAAATCCTGACTGTAGGAATGAATGAGTTTCCTATTAAATGCAGAGAGAAAAGCTGGATTAGCCCAACACGGTTTAGCTTTGAAGTCAGATCAGATCATAAAGTTCACAGAAAAACAGTTTTTACTTATTTTGAAAATACGATTGCTCTCTCTGAGTTTAAAGATGTGGAATGCTTGTTAAATTAACCTATATATTTGCAGTGGTCTCTAGGAATTAATGCCTTGTAAGTCGTAGTCTGGGGAAAAAAGCTCCGGTGCACTAGTTTCAGGAACTACTAAAAATTTGCCACATCAGAGCTGAGCTTCAGACGATTTTGAGTCTTTTTCTCTGAAGTTTGATCCTGATTTGATAACAGCGTTGCCACTCGATGTTTTATCCCTGCAAAAAACACTCTATGGTGGTGTTGCTGATGCTAACGGTTAGCTTCTAGTAGCCGAGACGTTCTCTGCTGTTTCGTGGACGCTAAAGAAGTTCATTTTTATTTATTTATTTAGAACTTTTCATAGACAGAAGTCACAAAGTGCTTCACAGATGAAAACAAACATGAAATGAAACGATAGAATTACAATTAAACATTAACTTTTAAAACTAGAAAACTACTAATGGACCGATCCAGGTTCAGCAACAGGATGTGAGGTCAGCTGACTACCTGAGTATGCTGAATGACCAGGTTATTCCATCTCCCCGTATTCCAAGATGGCAACGCCAGGATTCATCTAGATCTAATAGTGAGAGTGGTTCAGAGAGCATGAGACATGATTTTCACGCGCCACAGAGTCCAGACCTTAACCCCACTGAGAATCTTTGGGGTGTGCTGGAGAAGGCTTTGTGCTTTAATTAGACTCTGCCATCATTAAAGGGATACTTTGCAACTTTTCCATATTTTTAGATAATTGTCTTGAGCCAGTATGTGCTAAAATGACCCTTTGGGGGGGTAATGAAAGGCCACCCAGCCCCTAGCGCCTCCTGTGGCCAGCATATTATACACAAACTTCAGACTGGGAGGCCACTCCGTTGGGATTGAGAGAAAAATTGAGCTGACATACCTGGCCCTGCTGTCTCCTTCCAGCACGTTTCCTGCATGTTTTAGATCATAAATGCAGCTAATTTCATTTAGTGATGAACCGCTCCTGTAGACACTAATGAAGGATGGGGAGTGTTACAGACGCTCCCCTTTCCGACCACCAGATGGCCTCGGTGGCACCATCCTCACCCGGCTCCCTCCTCCGGTTGCCCAGCTGTGCATGACTCTAATCACACCACAGCTGATGAAAGGATGTCATCCGGGCTGAGACTGGGAGAAGGCTACAGGGAAGTGTTTTCACTCCTCTCTTGTCCTCGCGTGCTCAACTTAATTATTAGCTTGGTTGTAAACTCGATCTTTGGCGATACTTGTGGATTTGGATTTGTAAGAAAGTCTCTGCTAACAGGATTACTCCATTTAGGCTTTTGGATTTTTTGTGAACTATTTTCCGTTGGTGTTCCCCGCCCCTTCTGGGCCGGTCTTTTCAGTTTACCCTTTTTTAAATATGCTGAGTCAACCTGAGTTCTTTATTAAAAACCTTGTTTACAGCCACACACGACTTTGTTATTACTTTTAACCGTACACTATTTCATTACGCCCTTGACCACATCACTCCTAGTGAGCTGGGGGGGCGTAAAAGGCAGATGTTTCAGCCGTTAGATTAAAGTGTTAAAAAAAAAGACGAACGCACAGCAAGGAAAAAGGTTTTGCTTTTGGTCCTCCAAATGGACACTAGGGGGTGCTAAAAGCCAGCCCAAACTGCCCTTTAATGCAACACAGGATGGAAGTCAATCTTGTGACATTGCCATAGGCGTCATTTTAACCGGGGACGCCAGGGACATGTCCCCGGCAAAATTTGTGATTGGCAGCTGTGTCCACCCCCCACTTTCAAAAAAGCCTGCTGATGAGGATTTTTGTTTTACCAGCTCAGACCTTATACCAGGGGTCGGCAACCTGTTCCCATCAAAGAGCCATTATTACCCGTTTCCCACAGTAAAGAAAACACCGCAGTAGCCGCAGCATTGTGGGCGGGGCCTACCCTCAGACAGCAGAGAGCTGCTCACAACCAGGTGACAGCAACCGGTGCCGGTCGCTCGCATGGGCGTCGCACCCGTGGGGGATTCAACACCCACAGTCTGGTTTCTCTATGTCGCACTCACTCTGTTTGCCTCATCTCCTTCTTCACCTCCCGCTTCTGACAGCCGATGTCAGGTTTCCAGGAGAGCAGGAGAGGGAGGGACGAAGAGCTCGACTGAATAATTTTACATCTTGACCTTAGCTGTACAAAGTCTGAGTTTGATAACGTGAAGAACAACAATTTGCAGAGGTTTATAACAGGCGCGGCGCCAGGTTTTCATTTTTGGGTGGTCCACGGTAATTCTGGACGGACCTTAATAAGCAGTGACTTAAGTGAAGCAGGCAGGTCGCGCTAGAAAATTTCGTTTAAAAATACGTCATAAATGTTTTACCCCGTCATTTTTATTTCTAAAATATGAAATAAAAACTCCCAATTTAATTTTCATTCATTTGTCATTAATATGTAGTCTACACCCGTGCGTTAAGTGGACCATCTTCCAGTAAAAGCAAAGCATCCAGCCCACCTCTCCAAATGCGTAAAATGTGCATCAGCCGCTAGTTAGGCGCGCCGCGCGCACCGTCAGCTACGTCAGCCCAGGCAAGAGCAGAGCAACTAGAGAAAGAATAGAGGATAATTGTGTCTGGATGTGGATGGAGATTACATTTTACAGCAGCCTGATCATCATTTAAATACGTAAACCATCACCTGTCTTCTAGTCCACGCTATCAGCATTATTTTAATTGGTGTGTGTGTGTGTGTGTGTTTTCCACTTCAAACACTGGTCTAACCAACCAGACCAGCGTGTCCAGTAACACATTAATGTTACAATTAAACAGTTTCACTTCATGTAGGCTAGGAACATTCCACCTGCTGTGGCCCGACCGCTTCTGCTCCACATAAACTTTGTGCGTGATCAAATGTCTCTACAGGAGCTTTCTGAGCTGAAGAGCTATTCTGCCTCAGACTGGATGCGTCATGCGTCTCCATATTAGAGACGGGAACAAGCGCTGTTCACCCAAAGTTTCATAATTTCATAAAAAGAACATTTTTCCAAGTGACACATCCCTCAGAGAGACCGGGTTTCCAGACCGCTTCAGTGGGAGGAAATCTTATCGCATGCACCGTGGTTCTGCACTGCGCTGCGAACCCCTCTACAGATCTTCAGCCCACTGTCCACCGTGGGCACGCCGAGCCGCGCTGAACACAGTGTCCAGTATAAAGCTCTGATGTTCTGATGGGAATCAAGTTACCTCTGCGATGTGCGTAACGATTAAAATGTCAGCTCATCCATGCGCATCAGTGTGCGTCGGGGTAATTCTTTCAAAACAACCAACATCCTTGAGTTTATCCGTCAAAATAAAAGTCTAATATAAATATCTGTAACCTGCCATTTAACTGTTTTACCTTCTTGTGAAGATTGTTGCAAAGAGAAACAACTAAACGTGATTAACCCCAGAGCCACGCGCACTGCGCTGTACGTCGTGACTGTAAATGAGGGGGAAACGATTTAATCGGATCCTTTTCTCTTCAACATGGTTTAATGTAAAGTTTCATTCAGTACAAACTTTAGTTACACCAATCTAACGAGACAGAGCCTGGATTTGTATTCTGAACAGTTTAAACATGTTTAAAACGGAGACGTGCGTGACGCGTCTAAAATTCGCACCTGCTCCACTATTATGGAAATTAAACTAACAAGGTGAATAACATGAAATTATTTTAGGCACAGACAACATCCCCCACACTTTTGAAAATCTTGCAACGTGCCTGGTCGCTCGTGTACGTCAAAGTTATCTTTCATAAGACGATAATCAATAAAACGATTTATATAACATGGATCCAGAAGTTGTAGCCCGTCTCTGCCGACAATATTTTGATATTTTTCACCCTGTTGGTGGTTTTACTGAGCAGGTGCCACTTTTGTCATACGTTTCTTTTAAAAACATGTTTAGACTGTTCAGAATACAGATCCAGGCTCTCAGAACCAGAGCGCATGTGGAAGGTTCCTCCCACTGAAGCGAGTGTTTTCCAAACCCGGTCTCTCAGAGAGACTTGTCACTTAGAAAATGTTCCCTGATTATGAAACTTTGGCTGAATAGCGCTTGTTCCTGTCTCCAATGTGGCGACGCATCCAGGAACCTGTCTGAGGAGAATCCCAGAATCTGACATCCTCCAGCTCAGGAAGCGCCTATGATTACGCACAAGCGTGACGCGTCAACCCGGTCTCACAGTAAGACCGGGTTGGACCTGTTCAGGTTTACGCAGACAATCTTTACATTTAGAATTGGCATACAGATGTAAAATTAATGCAGTAAAATATAAAGCATTTTATTTAAATATCCATTCATTATTTTACAAGCACAGAGAGTTGCATCAGATGGATGGAAGAGCCGCATGCGGTTCCAGAGCCGCTGACCCTTGTGCTAGCCAACTCTATTGTCCCCAGCAATTTTTAAACCCCACTCAAGTGTATGGTTATTGTCCCCAGCTATTCTGAAAACAAACTGACGCCCTTGGACATTGCAGAAGCTTATTGAAACAACGCCACAGCGAATGCGTGCCGTAATCAAAGCTAAAGACTGTCCAACAAAATGTTTGTGCGAGACCTTTTTTTTAGATGTGCAGCGTAAATAAACTGAGTTTTACTAACTGAAGTTCATTTCTAATGATGCAATGCAGCTCTGCTTAATTTTGTACTTAGATTTACAAATCACTGGTTTGTGCTAATCTTAGTTAAAGCTAAACCTTGTTTGTGTAATCTGCCCTAAGAATGTTTACATCATGTAAACGTCGGGATTACTTCTCTGACCCAACATGTTTATTTTACTCATCTGTGTTCTCTGTGACTGCTGAACCGAGCAAACAGAGGATAGAATCAGTCAGCCATGTCCTCATCTCCTGTCACCTTTAAATTTGCCTCATCACCGTGAGCTTAAACTGGACTAATCAATGCGTCAGATAATTTACAGCCGTTCTGAGTTGCGATGGGCGTCTGTTATCCAGAGATGTAGCTATCAGCTCCCTTTGTCAGGCATCTGCAATGTCACTCTCATGGTATCAGATAGAACCGAGCAGGAGAAGAAAAACGGGTCAAGAAAGGGCACCGAGCTAAAGGTCACCTTTTTCTTCCAAACACAGGAACGGATTTGTCATAGTCGGCTGTGATGTAACAACAAAAGGACGTTTCCACTGACTTTCCTAGCTTGTCTTCTCTCTTCTGTGAGCAGCGCCGTCCTGAAACGGAGCGCAGTTCTGTCCCGCTGCTTTAACCAGGTTGTTATCATAGCCTGCTTTTGCATCTCTCTATAGCTGCTGTACAGCTGTCCCCAACCTTGAAATCGGGTGACCGTGTCCTTGCCACTGTGCCCGAGTATTTCTCTTCAATTTGTGTTTATTTATTCCACTCATGTTCATACCACAACGGCATATTTAGAAGTGACACATAAGATGATTATAGAGACGTGTTTCTAAAAGTGGCTTGGGTTTTTCAGACGTGTGCATGCTCACCTGTACACTGCATGTGTTGTTTGGATTTTAACATGATAAGGCTTTATTATGTTGGGGGGGGGGTCCTCCCTCTTGTCCACTGGTGCCTTCAAAAACGTATCCTGAAGGTAAAATAGCAGTAATGTACAATGAATGGGCATTCATGTTATGACATTGAGTTGAATGGATGCAAATTCAGACTCGGACTCTGAAGGCAGGAAGGTGAGAAAAGCAAATAACCTCTAACTAATGAAAACTAAAGGAGCTGCAGAGACGGCCAGTCTGAAGCAGAAATTAAAATTATATAAATGTAAAGCAGACCGAAGCACGGATGGAATAAAAAATCCTCCTTAAGAAATAAAATGCAACAGGAAGGGAAATATTACGAGAACAATGACTGACGAAGGTGAGCTAACTATATTCAGGTGAAGCGCGAAGACGTAGGACCACTCGTATCGCGCTCAGTTCAACATACAAATATGGAAAGTTACATGAAAAGGACGTTTTCCTATTTAAATGTCTTTTTAGGTGATGTAGTAATCATACTTGAGCTTTAGCCCTTTTTAGGGCAAGGGACTGTGTTGGATCACTTGTGCATGCTTTAAGTCTCCGTTTGCAGCTTAAACCATTTTCTACCAAAGAAAAAAACTGAAGAACATTAAAAACAAATGATGTTGAGTAATTAGAAAGTTCAGTGAACTCAATAAAATCCAACAAATGAGTGACCAGAGGCTGCTGTTAACCAGTCAGAGGCAGGATTTTTGGCATATAATGAATATTAATGAGTAAGATTGAAAATCCCGTCGTTTTCCACTCCCCAACCCTCCTACTAACTTCTGCTTCCTAAAACTGGAGCGCCAGAGCTTTCTTCTACCGACAGCTTACAAGGCGTTCACTTGTACTGTAGCACGTTGACTTAAATAAGGAGTTCGGTTTACATGTTTAAGTGTGTATATGGACCAACATTTAAAGTGTTGACAAACCCTACATATTAGCTTGGTCTGTCTGTGGGCAAACATCTCATTTAAATTCAACATCCTCCTTTCCAGTCTTCTAAAGTAAAAAAAAAAAAAAAAAAAAGAGCAAAATATGACCGTGTTTATTTCTAGGAATTGTCCGATCAGATCACGTGATCGGAAAATATGGCCCGATCACGTTATTTTAAAAGGATCGGGAGAAGAGGATTGGGCTTAACCGTTTAAATCAACAAACAGGACTTTTCTAATTCATCCTGATGTAGAAGGGGTAAGCTTAATATATTACCTGTACTTATGACCAATAAGATGTGATATTCTACATAAATATAAATGGTAAATGGCCTGTATTTGATATAGCGCCTTCTAGAGTCCTGGAGCCCCCCAAGGTGCTTTACAACACAGTCATTCATTCACCCATTCACACACACATTCACACACTGGTGGGGATGAGCTACAATGTAGCCACAGCTGCCCTGGGGCGCACTGACAGAGGCGAGGCTGCCGAGCACAGGCGCCACCGGTCCCTCCGACCACCACCAGCAGGCAGCGTGGGTTAAGTGTCTTGCCCAAGGACACAACGACAGCGACAGACTGAGCGGGACTCGAACCTGCGACCTTCCGATTACGAGGCGAGCTCTTAACTCCTGTGCCACCGTCGCCCCACTATAGAATATAGAATATCACCCTGCTTGGTCTTTGAATGTTTGATCAGAAGAATTAGGATTCTTTGCTTTTTCAGGGATCAAACACGTCGTATTAATTCAGATGAAGGCAGGTTTATCTAAAGTAAGAATTTTATTTTCTAAACAAATTCAAAACGAGACAAGTTAAATAAGACGAATGTGATGGAGGAATATAAGTGGGTATGATGATTGAATGGTGTGTGTTTATCAGAACCTTGTGAGTTCTGGGTGAAAAGAATTTGGTAACAAAGTTGGTTCTTATCAAAGCCACACCAGACGCAGTCATGCTGTGTCTATCTCACCCTTTTGGAGACCTTCTTCGCGGATCCGGAGGTCAGGAAGTTCGAATGACCTCTGGGCACCGAGGTTCAGTAGATTAACCGCAGCGCCGACTTCTCCAGTCCAGAGGTGTCACCAGGCACAACAGGTTGGAACTAGTTTGCGTCTAGGCGGGCTCTTACGGAGTCGGAACTGTATCATCTTTGTTCAGCAGGAACCGTTTGCTGTGTCAGCTTCAGCGTGTAGCTGTTAGCAAGCAGGCTAACCCCAAAATTCCACTACCTCCGGTCCGCTCCGGCACAAACTCCACAGCAAAATCTGTCCCGTTGTAGTCAATCAGAGCTGTTCCACTACTGCGGCCGCGTGGCGCAGTGCACCGCCTGTCGATCTGCCATCCGGCAAAAATAGAATAGATTCTATTTTTGCCGGACGCCGGAGCACCTCCGCTGTCAATGGACAGGAATCACAACCACCCAACAGGAAAAGGAGCAAGCACAACTTCCGTTATTTCACAATAAATCGATAAACAAAAGGCGTTTTTTGTTTCATATGCACAGGTTTAACAACTTTTAACAACTATCAATGGCAGCTGAACTTTAAATGCACAAAAGTAAGCCATAAATACAGTTTCCACTATCAAAGTAGTCCACTTTGTTGATCCAAACACTGCTGATCTCTCAACACAAATGATGGGCAGATTAAACCGATCATGACGATGCTTCTCCCACACAACGGGTGTTTGGATCTAACTTCCGCGTTTATTGCTCGGACTGTATCGCAAGATCTCGAAAATCCCGCGCATGCTTGTTTGCCCACCTCAGGTCTCCGCACCGGAGCGGAGCCGTTGTAGAGCGGGTACCAGTAAAAATTGAGTTCGGAAGCGAGCGGCAGTAGAAGGCCGGGGCGGAGCGGAGATAGTGGAATTTTGGGGTAACGTGTCTCCCCAGAAGAGCTAAAATGTGTTCAGCTTGGTGGTATTTTAAACCAGACAGGGAAGGCAACAGCCACCAGTAATGTGTGCATACTGGGCATTCAACATGCTGGGAAGAACACAGCTTCATGATTCACCGTCTTCACACAGACTTTCGCTGTCAGCTTTTCCCTTCAGGCATCAATAAAGCTAATGACCGGTCTCCATTAATTCCCAGTTTGCCACTAACGTTCCCAGTTCACAGCTAACTCTGACAAAAACGTGGAACCAGCCAACAGAGAAAGGCGTGATTGCAACACGTTGGGGTTTCGTAAGTCAGCTGTTCATTAGCTACAGGTGTTATGCAGGAAAACGTTTGGCTGCCTGCCGAGGAGCTGCGTGCCTGCCCTGAAACTGCAGAAGTTGTGTTGTTTCTAGACACCAAGTCAGCTGGTGCGCAAGCCGCCATTTTTCTCTCGGCGTGCCGTCCTCAGCGCCGTCACGTGATGTTTATGTTTACTTATTTGGCAGACGCTTCTATCCAAAGCGACGTACAACTGTGAATCTATAGGACATGTTGTGATCTGTGGGGGAAACCGGAGGAAACCCACGCATGCATGGGGAGAACACGCAACTCTGTGCAGAAAGGCCGCAGCCGAGTTTTGAACCTGCAACCTTTGTGCTGCGAGGCAACAGTGCTAACCACTGCACCACCATGCAGTGATGGCATATGTAATATCTCAACGTTGGGCAAAACATTAAGCTAAACTGAAACCACACTTCTGTTTTATATATTAAATGACTTTAAAGGACTTCTTTTTTATTTATTTTTATTTAAATTCGTTAAATCCTTGTCTCCTACATGCATTGTTCCTTCATGGTGGTATTGGAACTCACACCGTTGCTGTTTTTTAACACCGACTGTATACGATAACGCCGTAATACCGCCCAAGTCATAATGTAAACACTTTTTAAAATCAGTACTTCCCAAATAAGTGAAAGTGAAGCTTAAAGGACAACTTGGATGTGTTTTGTTTTTATTTTTATGTTTTCCTGAAAAGTATCGGATCGGGACTCTGTTTAGGCAGATGCTCAAAATCAAATGACTCGGAATTGGATCGGGATTAAAAAAACATAAAACCAAACTGAATGACAAAAACAATATAATATAAAATCACTAAGTTATCACCGTTGTAAACGTAAACTGGTACGGGAAACCATTCACTACAGTTAGAAGAAAACATTGTTTCAGCAGTTTAATATGATACAGACATCAAAATTAATTCGTTTAGTCTGATTGGTTTACAGTAAATGATTCTAAACTTCAATGTTACAAAGAAATGGTAGAGAGTCTTACCCTGTTTCCTTTGGGCCAGAGCAGCTCAAGCCTGAGTCGTCCTTCTGCGTCACTGCGGAGACACGCAACGCCATTATCCGTCCTTGTGGGCCTGCTGGAGAGCCCCCGCAAGGACAAACGGAGTCGAGCTCTCTTTTCTGAACATCCGTCCGTCGAGACGGATAATGCAAGCTTGTGATTGGTCAGGGCACCGCTGTCGTCTACACCGCCGCCATTGCACCCTCAAAAACATAAAGAGAGCCGAGGATAACTAGCGGCAGACACGGAGAAACTTGAAGAATACCTCGCGAAAAAACTCTAAAACATGAACGTTTAATCCCCCGTGACTGGAGAAGTGAAAAGATGCAGCAAGCGTTTTATTTGTGGACGGAAATGACAGGAAACGTGGGTTTAGAGGTGGCGAGCGCATGAAGAGGTGGAGGAGGATGAGAGACAAATATGTCCGTGTTAAAAAGTCTCTTATATACAACAAACACAATTTAAACACACGATCTTGGACCGGATACATGACAGGATACCACAGAACAGTGCTACGCCCTCTGGTGTCCTGGCGGGGAATTGCTTTGCAACGCTCTCCAGGAGACGGAGAAGTATGAGGACAAAACGTCTCCGTCCATGCGTGCGTGTCTCTCCCTGTTGGAGCTGACGGAGAAGCATGACTCAGGCGTAAATCCAGCCGACCTCCTTCTGCTTCCTTCAGGCAAAAGGTTGATTAGCATCAAATCCCAGACAACAAGGCTTCTTCCCTCAGGCTGCCTTGCTCATGCATGTTGACCCTTAAGCTATTTTTATGTTGCTCTCCCATGTCTCGTCTCCTTTTACCGATATTAACACAGCTTCATTACTTTTAGATTCCTCTCAACAAAATGCTTTTGTGAAGTTTAAACCAATTAGAAAATAAAATGTTGAAATAAACCAGTTAATTTCTAGAAATGAGCTACACGTGTCCATAGATTTTTTTAAAGTCTACGTTTGTGGTCTGGTGCTGCTTTTTGCAGATGACATCACATTTTCTTCTGCTTTTTAGAGTACATATTAGATTGTCTACACCAGATCCGGCCTTCTGCTGATGTATGCTATTTTCCTGGAGGGGGGCCATCGGCTAGCATGCTACCAATCACCGAGTGTTCTCGCTCTCCTGACATTAACTTTTCACTTTCATTAACAGAGAAAGTGCTACTACTAGTTCATCTGTTTTAATTTGTCTGTATCTGCTCTGTCTTCTCACACCCGTTCGGTCACGGTGGACATACTGATCCAGGTCCTGTTGGAGGTGTCTTCCTGTTAAAAGGGAGTTTTCCTCTCTGCTGTTGCGACATGCTTGATTAGTGTGGAGATTGCTGTAAAGTCTCTGATGCAACAGGTCAGTGACTCAATGCAGTATGCTGAGTTTCTATAGTTAGGAACCATTTACCTAATTGGCTTAATGAACCAAACTCAGTGCACGGATAAGCAGGTTCACTTGGAGTGTTTACTTTATAAAGTGCTTTCAGATGACTCTTGTTGTTTATTGGTGCTACACAAACAAAATGAATTGAATTATTTTCAGTCGAGTAAAACTGCTGAGGCATAAACAGATCTGCCTCGCTAATCGGGTCAGTATAACTCCCGCCAGCAGCTGTGAGCTCAAAGTTGAGGTCGATTTGAATACACGGGTGTTTGATTTGATTCATTTAGGATGAGAGGATCTTTGTTTTTAATCCGGGACATCAAGGCATTTGAACATGCAACACTGATGAGAGGACTGTTATTCATCTTCTGCACCGAGGGTTTCATTATGCCCTCAAAAGGATCTCATAGCTGCAACCAGGAATGCAGGTTGTCGGCGTTTGTTATGTGAGGAACTTTTGCTTGGTGGAAATGATCATTTTCATGAAAAATGTTCCTCTCCTTTTGAGCATTTTCAGACTGGCTTGTTAATCTTTCCCCCAAATATTTTCAGCTGTTTTTCAGCTCTTTGCTGCGGTGTTGTGAATATGGCCTTTTGGCATGGAACTCAGAGGAGGTTAGAAGCATCATTTATATTTCCTTACAAAGTCATAAACATCAAGGAGAAATCACTTTAGGGGTTTTTAAGGCTCAAAGGACTCTAAGATGCTAAAGAATTGGATATACAAGTTCTTTATTACATTTCCTATTTCCAAAAAGATTGACTCCTTTCTGTTTTGACGTGGAAGCATTTTTCCATCCAGGAGTTAGAGCAGCTTTGCTTTTAAATCCAGATAGCTTTTATTATTGTATTTACATCTATGAAGGCACATCTTTGCTTAAAAAACACCAAGGTTCGGGGAACTATATATATATATATATATATATATATATATATATATATATATATATATATATATATATATATATATATATATATAAGACCCAGCTCTAGTTGTCAGGTATTAAAACTGTATTTATGCACCAGTAAGGCGATTCTCTCAGGTCTTTTCCTGGATTAAGAGTCATTTAGGGAACAGACTCCAGTACGTACACATTAACAACACTGATTCACAGCTACTGACAGTGACCACCGCTATCCCAGAGGGGTCAGTGTTAATTTATTCTTTATAATAATGACATGTTTAGTTTCAAAAACACTACATTTCATATTATTTGCAGGTGATGCAAATGTTCCAAGTTTTGGGAAAGAATTAAATGCATTAAAGTATTGGTTTGATTTAAATAAATTAACTAAATATAAATAAAACAAAATGTATCATGTTTACTAATAGAGCAATTACAGTTGATACACATCTTAATAAACACAGAAATTGAAAGAGTGAGTGAAATAAAAATTTTTGGCATAATCATAGAAAAAGTTAAGTTGACTCAATTAAAGCAATTTTTAAATGAAAACGCTTTATTTCTTAATTCTGCCCTGTTTCATGTATCGTGTTGAAGCGTGGGGAAACGCCTACGAAACCCACTTAAAGCCTCTGTCTGTCCAGTTGCGATACCCGTCAAATACAGTTAACTTTAACCTTTTTAAACTAACAATGGGAGAACAGCTTTTCAGTGCATGGATTAAAAAATTTGTGTTTTGTTATCAAACTCTTACGTGTCCACTGCCTTTGGGATCTAAACCTTTTTGTTGCCAACTGAGTCAACAGCAAAGGTAGAAAATCTCAAATGACTTATTATCAAAACTGGACTAAAAGGGTGGGAATCAAAACCGATTAACACAGATTATTTTATTAAAGCCTGGATTGCCAGGTTTTTAAAACCAGCTAAATTAAAGAGAAAATTTTTAGTTTTTACCGTTAATCTCTGGAAATGTCCATCGAAATGTTGAATTAAATGAAGCACAGTTGTGTAAAACGATTGGACGCTTTATGACACGGCTGTACTGCAGAGTCAGATTTCTGTGCTTCAGGACGCTGGAGCACTGACAATAAAGCTGATTCTCATATAACCATAAAAACCGGGTCTAACATACATGGGAGCGGGTTTCCGTCTCTGGGTGACGCCGTGCTTCCTTCTATGGGAGCCCGTGAGAACAAAATGTATTTGCTGTTTGAACTGATTTCTTCATTCGTAAACGTTGTTTTACGTATTTACCTTTCGGTCGTTAACAGTGATGAAAAGAAGTCTGATGTGCTTGTCATTTTTCTGGAGGTTGCACTCGCAGGGATTTTTGACCCTAATGGCCATCCGTATGTAAGGTCCTCCTCTAACACAAAACTACCGATTGCTTCCAATGATCTAGGTATGAGCTGCCCCTTGTCGCCAGAGAAAATACATTTAAATCACAAGAAAATCTCACAAAATATTAAGAAATGCAAGTGGTCCCAAACAGAAGGCACATCAGCGCACCTGTTAAAGAGGTTTTTCTCCCACACCCATGCTCCAGGGTGTCTGGGCTGCCCCTTAGACATGGGGGAGAAGCTCGGTCACCCGGGAGGCGCTCAAGAGTAGGGATTCCTTCCGGATGTCATCGTGGTGAGGTTTTCCAGGCATGTCCGGGTGGGAGTAGACCTAAAGGAAGACCCAGAAGGCTGCCCAGGGAACACCTTGGGATTCCCCCAGAGGAGCTGGACCAAGCGGCTGGGGAGAGGGGAGTCTGGGCCTCTCTGCTTAGGCTGCTGGCCCCGCGGCCCGACTCCGGATACGTGGGTGGATCGATGGTTTCATTTGAGGAGATATTTTTATAGTAAGAATGGATCAAATAGTTTGCAGAGTTTTAAAAGTTCTGTATTCCTCACAGTGACACGTTAATCGGGTCCTTTAAGTATTTAGATAATTGGCCGGCTGAAGATCTTCACATCTGTGTAAACAGAGTAATCGTGCTTTTGTAAAACATGATGATTACATCTGAAGTCTGGGCTAAAGCCGACCTCCAAGCCTCTTGATTCTGTGTCTCTTTGGCTAGTTGACTTTAATAAAAACACGAGCATTGCTTGGATTTGACCCGGATCTCATATTCTTTATTAAAAATGCTCATTAGAAAAGAAATATTGACTTTTTTAAACAAGCAAAGGAAGAAAAGTGACGATTATGTCAATGCCGAAAGTTTGATGTAACCTCAAAGCTGAACCTAGTGAGCTTCATCTTCTGTTTTTTATTTATTATACTGAAACCACTTAGTCTGTGTCTGAGGTTTCCATGTTTAATGATTCACTTTTCAACAAGAGGGAAAAAGGTCCGAGGACGAGTGTTCAGATCTAAGAGGGTTCAGAGAGCTGCTGTCGATCAGAGCAGTTTATCAGTGTGTTGAAGGCAGACGGAGCAGGTGGACTTTCATCCCAACCACATGTTGTCACCCTGCATTACAGCTGATGGAGTCTGCTCTGGTAGGTGGGCATGCAAGGTTAGGTGAGATGAGAGTGACTTCACACGAGACGCAGGCAGAATTAGTGAGTTTGTCCTGGATTCTCGCAGCTAAAGGACAGCTGTGGAAGAGATGTCTGTTAATACAATCAGTGCTGTAAGAACCGGCAACACATCTGCCCCGGTCTAAAGGAATGAAACAGAGCAAAGAACAGCTTATAGGTCAGAGTTCATGAGCCAACCAGTCGCTGGGATGGAGCTGGTCTTCAGCAATAGGCCCGTTTCCACTATTGGGGCTTCTGGGTCATTTTACCGGACATTCATGTTATGTGTGTCTCCATTTCACGGAGCCAGCCAGAAGAACCACTATCAGGGCCGTTTCAGGCGCTGACCGAGTTCCTGCACTCAGAAATGGTCCAGTAGAGTGACTGGGCAGGACTTGAGTGTAACTCGCTCTGGCTGGTTGTAACTCAGCAGGAAACGATCACCAAACAAGCAGAATGGAAGGAAAATAAAATGAGCAGTGTTCATGCTGATGTCAAATTCCAGTTTCTAAGCTCCCGACATGAAAAGGGTGGCAGAAAATCCTCCCACGAAGCCGATTCACGGTGCTCTGTGTTCTCATATGAGCACCATAAAAAACTGTTTCCCACTGGTGGTCATTGCACACCGTTTTTTACGTAACACCGCCAGCGTACGTTCACAGTATGACAGAAATGTTGATGTCCGTGGACGCCTTTTGGCACTGATCAATGTCATCACTCACTGTGGAAATGGTCGTGATGTGCTGACGTCTTAGCCAAGTTCTGAAAGGGCTGATAGACTGAGCCATTTTACACACACACACACACACACACACACCGCTGGAGAGCAGCGGCAGAGCTACGTCCGAATGCTCTTTGTGGACTACAGCTCAGCCTTTAATACAATCATCCCGGACATCCTCATCAACAAACTGGTCACTCTTGGCCTCCCTCCTCTCACGTGTGCCTGGATAAAGGATTTCCTCACAAACCGGCCCCAGACTGTGAGACTCGGCCCTCATCTCTCCTCCACTCGCACGCTGAGCACCGGCTCCCCACAGGGCTGTGTGCTGAGCCCCCTCCTGTATTCTCTGTACACCCACGACTGCAGTCCGACCCACAATAACACTCTCATCATCAAGTTTGCTGATGACACCACGGTGGTCGGACTCATTTCGAAGGGAGACGAGGCAGAGTACAGAGAGGAAGTCCTGAAGTTGGCAGCATGGTGTTCAGAAAACATCCTGTCCCTGAACACCAAGAAAACCAAAGAGCTTATTGTCGACTTCAGGAGACACAGCACCGAGTTGGCCCCCCTCTACATCAACGGGGAGTGTGTGGAGAAGGTCCACACCTTTCTGTTCCTTGGTGTCCTCATCTCTGCTGACATCTCCTGGGTGTAAAACATCTCAGCGGTCATCAAGAAGGCCCAACAGCGGCTGCACTTCCTCAGGAAGTACAAACTGAACTCCGACCTGCTGCTGACCTTCTACCGCTCGTCCATTGAGAGCCTGCTAACCTACTGCATCACGGTGTGGTACGGCAGCTGCACCAAGGCGGATAGAGTGAGGCTTCAGAGTGTGGTAAAGACAGCACAGAAGATCATCGGCTGTCCTCTCCCCTCCATGATGGACATTTATTCCTCCCGCTGCCTCAGTAGGGCAGCAAACATCAAGGACAGCTCCCACCCTGGCTTCAACATGTTCAGACTGCTTCCCTCAGGGAAGCGCTACAGGTGCATTAATACAAAAACCCACAGACTCAAAAACAGTTTCTTCCCCAAAGCAATAACCACCCTGAACTCACACATGCACCCATAACACAGCCCCCCACTTCCCACTTCCTCCATTGACCACCACTGTCTATTGATACCAAATTCCATGTGCAATAATTGTATATACACAACATTACTGTCCATATGTACATAGCGCTGCAGAACTGCCCCCCCCCCAAGTATGTTTGTTTTACACTGAGTAGGAGATGCTCTGTATCTCACTTTACACCTGTATAGTGACAATAAAGGCATTCTATTCTATTCTACACACACACGCACACACGCACACACACACACACACACACACATCCCTACCCCCAACACTTCTTGGAGCTCATATCATGGAACCACAACGCTTGTTGCCTGGACGTAACGGCTGCTCTTTCTCCTGCCTGAAGGACGAAGGGTGGATAGTTCATAACTAGAAAGGTTGCATTGTTTGTCGTACACCCATCAGCCGTTTCCTCCAACTCCGTCCTGTTGATCAAACTAACAGCACAATCATCTGCAAACTTCTCCGTCACCGGGAATGTTCCACAACCATCGCTACAAACTGTCTCCCTCTGTGTTTGGTTGTACACTTACTGTTAGTTTTATTGGGTATTTTTTCCATTAAATTATATAAAACAAAAAATGGATTGAGCATTTCTTTTTTCTTTACAAAAGCAAAAAAATAAGCACAAATACATCTACAGAAAGTCTAGATAATTCTTAGTTTCTGGTGAAAAAACAGACGAAAAACAAACTTTTTATGGTTGTTTGTTTCTTTACAAGCAAATTCAATTCAATTCAAACTTTATTTCAGACAAGGGATATATCCATAACAAGAATAAAATAAAAATAAAAACACATTCTAATTACAAACCATATAGGCAGTTGTTCCAATGTTTAAAAAGGACTGAGGAGTACCTCGTGTCGCTGTAAGATAAAGATGACAGAGCTCTAACAACCGCGTTAGCTGAAAAACTCAGTCGGCAGATGAATTTGTACATGAAGAGCCTCAGAAGCGCATGAAAAGTAGGGATGTTACTCACAACAAACATGTGACTTGCCGAAGTCCATCTAGGGAGCTTCATGAGGATTCTAAAAGCATCCTGATAAGTCACTTGAAGCTTCTTCATTACTACTATAGTTGCACCACAAGTGGGCTGTATGGGAGGAGTACAAAAGGAACAAAAGAGGGACACTTTAACAGGATCTGAGCACATGCCAAAGTTACGCTCCAGAGTGTTAGCCTGCATGTTCAGCTTACCGCATTGCCTCTTAATGTCCTCGTCATCACAGAGGTCACTTCTTAAAATGTGCCCCAAATATTTCACTTTGCTTACCACTTCCAGGACCTGATTTGTTAAGTTAAAAGGTGGAAAATTAAGCTTCAGGTCCCCTTTAGTAGCAGCAATCATAACCACACTCTTTTTAGGGTTAAACAGGATGTCAGATTGCTCACCGTACCTAGCACATGCCCTGAGCAGCTGCTGCAGGCCTGCGCTATAGGGAGACATGAGGACTAGGTCATCTGCATATATTAAATGATTTACAAGTCAGTCACCCACCAAGCATCCAGTCTTACCGTTATCATTCAGAGTAACAGACAGCTCGTCAAGGTACAGGTTAAAAAGGACAGGAGACAGAATCCCTCCTTGTCTGACTCCATTCGACACAGAGAAAGGTTCGGACACTTCTGTCCCCCACTTTACCTGCATCAGTTGATGAGAGTACCAGAAGTGCAGAATCCTAACTAGGTAAGAAGGGACCCCTCTGTTTTGTAGCTTGATGAATAATTTCTGATGATTGACTCTGTCAAAGGCCTTAGAGGCGTCTAAAAAACACATAAAAACAGAAGTATTATGCCTCGTGTATTTGCTTACAGTTTCTTTTAAAGCATAAATACACAAGTCAGTACTAAGTTTACCTTTAAAACCAAACTAATTCTCTGTCGTAGTTATAAAATTCTGCAGTCTTTCCAGCAAAATATGCTCAAACACCTTGGACAACACACATGCCATAGCAATAGGCCTGTAGTTATCAATACAGGCGATTTTTCCAGTTTTCTCTTTGACTATAGGGTAAAAGTACCAAATTGCATTTTTGGTTCTTTTTTAAACACGGATATCTGTGTTTAAAAAAGAACCAAAAATGGAATTTGAAGACAAACACAGCAGAACGTACAAAAGATGTAAAAAGTACCAAATCGTGTCTAGCTGCTTATTTTTCACAGGATATCGTCTCTTTTTTCCTTCATTGTTTTATAGCATTAGGCTGCAACCAACTTTGAGAGGGAAATGATTAATGTGAAAAGAAATGCAGTCAAATTAGTTGATATTAACATTACAGTAAAGAAATATACTTTTATATGTAAACAACAGACTTATTTCTGCGTATGGTTGAGCTTTCGGGCCTACGTTTCATTAATATCTTGTTTGTTTGTTTTGTTTTAATCACCAGTTGCACATAAAGCAGTTTTTATTTTTATTTAGCACCGGGTGAATTCATGTGTTTGTATCAATATTAGAAATGAAAGGCAACTGACGTTATCTGTTTTTGTTCATGATTATATGGAACTGCTGCATCATTTAAACTTTTCGCCTCCATGAAAACGGACGCCCGTTCCTCCACTTCCTGGTTGGTGTTAGCATTGAACTCTCATTTGATGCTCTGCTGTTAGGAGGCCTGTGAAAATGCGTAAATATGCTGCACCCGTATTTAGTTTCTGTGTTTGTTTTTCAGCTCTGAAAGACGCTCGATTTCAGCTGGTGAACTTCTCGGAGAACGAGCTGCGGGTGTCGCTGTCTAATGTCTCGCTGTCGGACGAGGGTCGATATGTCTGCCAGCTCTACACAGACCCCCCGCAGGAGGCCTACGCCGACATCACAGTGCTAAGTACAACATCAGAGCGCACGCACACACACACTCACATACAAACACAAACACACACGAGCACTTGGTGTTATTGGTGGGAGGCAGACAAAGCTTCTTAATCACATTTTGACATTTTTTTTAACAGCAGTTATAGAAATAAAACTGAAAATGTGTCTTTTAAATCTTTCAGGGGAACTTTTGATTTGTAGACAAACTATTCAGCGGGCAAATAAAAACTTTTTTTGTTTGGGGAAGTTTAGACTTTATTTTTGGGATACTAAAATAAATCCTAATCAAATATTACAGCAACTGTGACCGCATACTGGGATAAGAAGATACTGGGACAAAAATGCCTGAATGTTATTTATATCTGTGACTATAATCAGAGGTTTGCATAAAGCCATCATAAGAAAGAACATCATGTAAATGTGAGGCTTTTAATGATTTTCAGCCGTTTTTAGCAGCCTGTTCTGAATAGGCAAGGCGCTTTTATTTGAACAGCACCTTTCTGACCCATAGGGATGGGTACCTTTGACATTTGAATCGATCCGGTACTAATTCCCGGTACCTACGAATCGATACCGGTACTTAACGGTACCAATTTTCGATACTTTTGCGTGTTTATTATTTTAATTATCTTTTATAATTAGGTATATATTTTTCTCAATTTATAACCATATTTGATAAATATCACGATAAATAACATTCAACTGTTTGTATTTTAACATCGTCCTTGTAGTTTTATAAGCTGATAATTAAACTGAAGCAAACGTCTTTACTGTGAACTAAATTTAATGTGTATCTTCATTCTTTTTGCCGTCCTTTTTCATTTGATTTTTCCTACTGGGAAGTTAGAATTTCTGAGGAGAAAGCAAATGCACCATTAGCTGATAACAATGGCGGCAATGGAAGCTAACATACCAAGCTAACGTTATCTTAAACAGTTTATTTAACTGCTGGAGCAGATTAAAACGATGATGCCTCACACTTAAATCGTTCTCACTGGTTTCATCTTCACCCAATCACCCGTCACATTTAGTAAAGTGAAGCCAAACTTTAGAGCGCGTTCATGTTCTTCTAGTCGGAATTTCGGAGTTCCGAGGAGAAAGCGAACACACCATTAGTGAAACGGAAGCTAACAAATCAAGCTAACGTTATCTTAAACATTTTATTTACCTACCGGAGCAGATTAAGATGAGGATGTCTCACTTAGATCGTTGTCGCTGGTTTCATCATCACCCAGTTACCCATCACATTTAGTGAAGTGGACCCAAGCGTTAGCGTGCGTTCTTTCTACCATGCTGCTCTGTTTACAACTCGCTCGCTGCGACCGACGACATAACGCTGTTGTGCATGCGCAGCTGTCTAGGCAAGTTCTCGTTGTGAAGGAGGGGTACCGAAACGAGGCACCGATTCAAATGAAGTGAATCTGTGCTCGGTCGGTACTGTGGAATTCGGTCGGTACCTTAAAAAGTACCGAATTCGGTACCCATCCCTACTGACCCAGAAGGAATTCAATACTCTCCTGGTGCAAACACGAGCAAGAACCAAAACATTTAAATCAACGTGACCAAATCAAACAGCAGATTATAAAATCAAATTTAAAAATACACAAATAAAGTTAGATGTAAGAATAAGTTAAAAGGCCAAGTTAGACTGAGCAGTTCCAGTTCAGAAGGTGTAGCTTATAAAGCATTCATTCAAAGGCTGATTAATACATTAAAGTTTTCAATTTTGATCTAAAAGTTACCAGAGTTGGTACACTTTTGAGGTCATGAGGAAGCTGAGTCCATCTGTGAGCAGCATAGTAGCTAAAAGCAGCTTCACCCTGTTTGGTTCTGACCCGGTTCTACCAGCTGACTGATACCTAAGGATCTCAGAGCCCTGCTGGGCGTATGTACAGGAAGGAGAGCCAACATGTATTCTGGCCCCATGCCACTGAGTGATTAATGAACCAGTAGAAGCACTTTACTGGGAACCAGTGTAGGGATCTAAGAACAGGAGTGATGTGCTCAGTTCTCTTGGTTCTTGTTAAGACTCCAGCAGCAGCGTTCCGAATACGCTGCAGTTGCTTCACAGCTTTTTGGGAAGACCAGTCAAAAGACCACTGCAATAGTCCAACCTGCTGGAGATGAACACATGAATGAGTTTCTCCAGATCTTTTTAAACATATTACTTCAGTTCTTTTTTTAAAAACAGCTTTGGTCAAATGTGGTCATTCCCACTCAAATATATTCATATATCGACTTAAAGTTTATGACTTCACACTGAAGGTCCCTTTGAACCCAACAAGACCAAGGCTTGTTAATGTCTCAGTTATGATTAACCAACGCTCAGAAAAGTGGGACGCACCAATGAGCTCCGTAAAGATCCACAATAGTGAACTGTAGATTTGCTGTAGATTAAGTTGGGGGAATCAGTTGGAACCATTTCTTAATTTTGGATTTAATGATCATAAAACAAAACCACACAAGTACAAGTAAATGAAATGTGTCCTTTGATGTCCAGTCCTGGTGCTCCAGGGCCACTATCCGCCATGTTTTAGTTGTTTCCCTGTTTCAACACACCTAATTAAACGGTTTAAACACCTGACCAGCAGCTCATCAAGCTCTGCAGGAATATGTTAATCAGCAATTGGTTGAAATCGACTGTGTTGAAGCTGAGAAACCTCCAAAATATCCAGGACGATGGTCGTCGTGGTCCAGGAGTGAAGACTACTGGTTTAAGACCAAGACTCCAAGCTAGCATAGCATGGATTCTTCTGGAATGGCAGACTGACTGAAACCAGTTTTACATCAGCATGGACTGAAATATTGTTGCCCCATTGAGTCCTGCCGTTGTCCACATGGACAAGCCAAATGTCGTCTGGAGAAATGTTTTTAAGGTCAGATGACATAACCTTCGGCTATTTGGTCACATTTGCAGGAACTATGGTTGAAGGAATGTGATGTTTTCCAGCCCAACAACACTCTAAAGGCTTTCGTCTGTAGTGGTGAAGCATCGGGCTGTGGTCACTGGAGAACTACCTCCAAGCTTTTCAGTCTCACCTCCAGTCCTAGCCGACAGACAGGCTTACGTTTCCCACGGAACGCTCTCGCTAAACACGTCGGTCTGTGCTAACTCACATGGGCTGTTTTCACTCATGAACTCGTGAAATTCTGGAGAATTTGTGAGCGATTCAGCCTCGTCTCTTTTGCACAGTTGCTGCTCACACGGCTGCCTCAGATTCTCTGCCAGAGATGTTCTTTCACAGCAGGAGGTGTTCGAGAGAGAGGCAGGTGTCTTTGAAGGCCGCTACATTATATAAACCGACACACGCGTCACCAGACAGGAGGGAGACACTTTCTATCCGTCGTTCACTTTAAATGCTCCAGGAGATTAACCGATGCATTCATAAAATGTGTCCCTCTGCTTCGAGAGGTGTTTAGCGGCTGGTCGGGAAAGCTCTGCGAGATGATGAAGCAACGCTCGAGACAAATTCTAACATGTTAGCTGCTTTACTGAAAACCTGCAGCATAGAATAATCCTAATCACCAACCAAGGACTTTTAGAAAATGGTCAAGAACTATTTTAAAACCTTTTTTAGTCTTAAAGGTGCATTACGATGAATTCATGTTAATTAAGTGTCTTAGTGGGCAGAGCGATGGCATTTAAGCAGCAACCCTCCACCATTAGCCTTCGGGTTTGTGTACTACCGCCATCTTCAAACGACTCCAGTCACCGACATTGTGCAGCGTCTGTGTTGCACGTTGCAGCCGGATGCACCAAAAGTGCTACAATTGCTACTGCTGGTGATATTTACTGTTCTAAATAAACAAAATAGTGGATATAAATTACCACATGAAGCTGAATTATAACAGTACAAAGTATTTTAACGTAAACCACCATAACATTTTACGGATTAAAGATGTTTTAAGACCCTAGCGACACATTCTGGCCTGGCTTGCTCCATGGCCATGTCAGTTTTAAACATTATGGTTGTTGGGTTTTGGTCCGTGGCTGGCCGCAGCTCAGTCGGAAGCAGGCCGAGCCTTCCTGGATCTTTTCTTCACGGGGGAGAGCATTTCAACTGCGGCATCCCACTGAACCCGGCAGTGCTTCAATAAAAACAGCGAGGCAGTAATTCAGTTTTAACTTGGATAATACATAAAAACAGAGTAAATGGTACAAGCACAAGAACACAAAGACAGGCCTGGACTTTTGTGGGTTGCCTCCAAAACGTTCAGAGTTTTAGCTCGCATCATCTAACACAGGCTAGCCCTCGCCACGCCCTGAAGGGCTGGCATCTTCCTGTTGAATGGAAATCAGGAAACTGCTGGTGTAAGATGAGACTGCTGCCACGTTTTATTCTAACTGAAAACTTAGTGAGTCCTCGGGTGTTTGTCCCTAAATGCGTGATACTGGAACCAGATCAAACAAGTCCTGCCCGTTTAGACCAGGTTGCATTTCTAATGTCCGCTAGAAACCGGAGCTAAGTGACCCAGTGCCGTTTCCCCTCAAACAATCCAACATGGTCGTTCAGGAAGCTATTTAAAAACAGTAAGATAATTGATATGATTGCATTTGCACAGTAACAGACCTTTATATCCTAAACATGGCAATCTGTAATAGCTGATTTGAAATATTTCTAAATGTGGCGTATTGAACAGAATGAGGGTCAACAAAGTGCTTCCTCTTATTGCCAAAGGTCCTGCTGGAACCTTTACCTACCTAGAAAATTCCCTTCTGGAGCTTCTCAACTCCAGGATATGTGCTTCAATAAGCATGTTCTTTTCAATTATGAATATTTAATCTCTAATTCTATGTAAAATATGAGAAAAGAGGACATAATTTACACTTGGAATAAAACGTCAAACACCGGAAGGTTGTGCAGCACAAGTCCCGCGCTGTGGCTTTATTCATGCTGCTATCCTGTCCTGCTCAGCATCCGATTCTCAAACCAAACAGCAATAATTATATGTGAATCATAGGTTTGAGCAATTGGCACTTCTCTGTGTCTGATCACGCTGCACACACAGAAGACGAACGCAACAGGGAGAGAGAAAGTGAGCCGCAGGTCTTAACGGCTGAAGAACAAAGTCACTCGCTGACGGGTTTCAACACGAACCAACTTTCAGATGCCGGTCGAGTCTTTATCAACATCTTTGAGTGTATTCTTGATAAACTGGGTGCAGGTGCGTTCAACAAAACTCATAATCGGTTAGAGAATCTGAGTCTTTATTGTCAGAATTCATTCAATAATATTTATATTTATAAAACATTTGTTTTGTCCCCGAGTCACAGCAGTCGTAGCGTGTTGGTGTGTAACAGCTGAAGTTCAAGATCCCGACCACTGATTGTGTTACATTGTTTAATAGACCAGCCTTTGTTTGTCCCCGGAGTGTGTCATCTGCTGATAAAATCACTTTTCCACTTTGTTGACATTTTGAGAGACTCAGAAGGTCAGCTGTCATCAGCTGTTTCTGCCAACAAGCTCTTTAAAGAGCAGCATCAGCGTCCATTTTATTTGTTGCTCCAACTTATCTCCTGCAGTATTTTGCAGCTGGTTATTTAGACAACGGTAAGCTAATCCCATTTTAAAGGTCAGGCGAATGAATTTAAAATTCTTTTAAAAGCTCTTTAGTCACATGAGTTGTCTTTGGTGCACAGGGAGCTGCAGATGTAAATATTACCGTTGTTGTTTACAGAGTTGTGTTTGTGTGTCCTGTTACAGTTCCCCCTGGTAACCCCATCATCGAGGCCAGGGAGGAGGTGCTCAGCGAGGGCAACAAGACGGAGATGACCTGCTCTGCCATGAGCAGTAAGCCCGCTGCCACCATCAGATGGATGAAGGGGAATAAAGAGCTTGCAGGTGGGCAGTGGAAGCACACACGCAACAAAAGACAACAGTCTTTGGTCTCAACAGCTGATCGTTCCTAATAACAACTTCATCTCACTAATATCTGAGCATATGTGTGGTTGCCACCATTCCAGCACAAAGAGCTTTGAAAGTTTTCACCAAAAACACATATCTACTTTTAGTTTTTTTAAAGGCTCACAACAACAACAACAGAGAAAATGAAGCTACGCCACTTCTGTCCACCGTTACTCGTTTACCCATAAACAGGAAGAACTGCTGCTGGGTGTGGAAATAACTGGGCTGATCGTGTTCACTTAATGTTGCTTGTTTAAGTCGTAGGGATGTAATCAAATATCAACTGACTGAAAAGACATGTATGAACAGCGTATAGACTTTAAATGAGAATCAACATGCATTTACTGCACTGTTATCTGTTGTGCAATTCAAACTCCAACTGCTAGGAGGCAGCAGCTTTCACCTCCTCCGTTCCGACAGAACAACAAGGTCTCGCGATAATGCTGGATGTATTTTGGAAGTGTCAGCCTGACTCTTCCGATTACACCACATATATCTGGCTTTAAGCATCGCATGTCATGTCCCTGGGAAGGTGTTTAACCCACGACATGAAGAATCATCACAAAACAAAGGCAGAAAGTTCAAACAATGATTTATTAAACCTAACTAAAAGTGTCCTGGAGATATCCAAGTTCAATGAAGCCAGAAAGAGTCCAGGAGTCAGTAGGGAGGGCAGATGGTGTGACGGGGTGCGTCCAGGAGAGGGAGCCAGACGATGGCGGCAGAGGATAGGAGGAACAGGAGGAGAGGCGAACCGTGAGAGTTCAGCGTTTCCAAGTATCCGTGAGTAGCTAATCATCCAGCGATGTGAAGTAGTTCCCTCTCCTCTTAAATAGCGGTTGATCTGAGGAGCTGCAGCTGCCGCTGATTGGTAATGCCCCGCAGCTGGTGAGCTCCCTCTCCTGGAATGAAGATCTCACAAAGATGTTGTAGAGAAGGAGGAGTACTCACCCCGACACACAACATCGCAGTGTATCTACAGATCATTTCCCCTGTGTTGTGATGTGTCGTGTGACCACATTCCTGCCAATACACAACCCACTCCTCTAGTTAAATGTTTTGGATCAATACACTTGTTTACTTTGATCATCACAAGTCTCTGTCGTTGAAGCTTAAAGCTTTTTATTATGCAGGGCCTAAAATATCCAGAGATCCTATTTTAAAGCAACGTCAGTTACATGTTTACATCAGTAGGTGGCAGGAGTGAGCGGCTTAAAGGTGATTAATCTTACTTTATGTGGATTCTTATTCAAAATAAATATTTCTTTGACGTTCACAGGCAGGGGTCATTCAGTCTTTTTTGCACTCATTCTTATTCATGATATGCAAATGTTCCACCTCTGATTGGCTAATAGCAACGCAGCTCTTCTGCAGCATTCGTTAAAAGATACAGAATACTGTAAAACAAATTATCCTGGGTAAAAAACACAACTTCAAACATTTCCCGCCCTGTTGCAGAGTTGCTAATCATTAGCTTGCACCAGTCCAGATGCGTTCTGCCCACTCCCTCTTGGGAGTGGTCACAAGCCAAGGTGGGCAGGGCCTAGATACAAAATTTCCCTATGACATAGAAGAGATCGGCTTTTTCTGACCTGATCGTTTCCCGCTCTACTTCCTTCCTGTGGCTAACGAAGAAATGGAGACAAAGAACATGTCCACGCATGAATGTGCAACCCGTAGCGACCAACTGAATGTCAGAAAGCACATGTATTGCACGATCTCTCATTGAACGAGACCTTTAAAACATGTGCAGACATGAACTCTTTAATTTCTTATTCATTTGATAAGTGACTCAAACAGCCCTTCTACGGAAGCCCAGATGTCCAAGCCGGGTCAGAAATGTGCTTTTAGTCGTGTTGATGCTTGGAAATAGAGCCGTTTGAAGACATGTTATTACACACCTCACCACAGAATGAGCTGGAGGCCAGATGCAATAGAGGCATCACTTTATTCTAGGGAGCAAATTAAAGTTAACACAGTTAAAGTCTTCTTTAAGTTATTCTTTTTTTTATTATTATTCAGCTCATTTACAACATTTGAACCCCCCTGCAGCTCCTGGCTAACCCACCTTCAAGGATGGGAAACAAGCAAATGGGTTTCTACAATAAATTGGAAATGAAATATTTTTTATAAAAGTTTTTCTGACCACTGAACCCATCTTTACCAAACAAGCCCCATCCACACGCTCCCCTTTTAAAAATCTGTTTATGAGTTCAGATAAAACACAAACAAACGAAGCTGTTTGGAGCGTTTGAGCTTCGTTATTTTGACACTCTGACATTTGGTGTAAGCTCTAATTTTTGCCTTCGCCATTCAAAGCCTCCGCGCCATGCGTCTGAATTAATTATAAACGTATTTCCTGCTTGTCTTCAGTGCAGCTGCTTGTTACAGCGAGCTTCGCTCTGACTTTTGAGTCAATTCCATTAGCTTTGTGGATATGAGGAGGTGGCCAGAGCCGGCTGGCCGCCTGACAGCTTGCATGCCTTCATCAAAGGTATCTGAGCGTTAGAAGTCTATGCAGAGCTCAGGGGTTGAACAGGCCTCCTGCCAGGCAACTCTACCTCAGAGCCCAGATTTGAGCTTTGTAACGACTTTCAAACAAAGGTCCCAATCAGAACCCGCGTCGAAGGGCCCAGAACAGCCCCGTCTCTGCAGTGCAGCACTTTAAACCTTCCCCGTTCGGCTCAAATCTGGGAATAATACAGGGGACTGAATTACAGCAGGGTCTTAGCATCACCCAAAAAACATGCAGTTCATTTAGATCTTTTTTCTGCTGACTGGTGGAAACAGAGACATGTTTGATGTAAAAATCCAAAGTTCACTGTTTTAAATAAGCTTGCAGCACAAAAGCAGCAGCATATCATGTATGTTCATGTGCACAGATGCTGCAAAAGACAGAGTATGCCTCCCGTACTGTTTCAACATAGATGTCTGAGAACGCCCAGAACTGGTTTTAAACACCAGTTAGGTTTGATTCGTAAAATTTTAGCTGAAGTTTTAGCTTCAAACATCTCAAACCTATTTAATGTTCATTGTAATTGTATTAGATTGTCTCTTTTAACCCCAGTTCAAAAGTGTTGGCTTGTTTTTAGCCTCAACTGGACGTACAGTAACTCTAGCCTGCCGTCTGAAGTGTTTTTATCTGCAGATATAAATGAAAGACATCCTCTTAGACTTGAATTAGACGGGATTTCACTAGAATCTAAACAGATTATGATCTCAGGATTTCCAAAGTTCAGACCTGCAGCTGGAAACGGCGGCTCGTCGCTGGCAGAAGCTAAGAAGTGTAGTTTTAATGAAACAGAGCTTATAAGCCGTTTAGATATGTGGCAAGGTGGAGAAATGAGGGCCCGGGCGGGATTCGATCCCCAGACTCCCGGGTGAGAGTCATACGCTCTAACCAGTCAGCCAAAGTGACATCCCCATGGCCAAGTAGCCAGGGCGCATTATCTATCGGGACACTGTGACAGGACACTCACACTGCCACAGATACCAAACTCATCAGAGTTTTGCTGGGTTCAGTGAGGACGTTTGCATCAGAAAGCTGGTCCTCTGCCGTGTCTGTTGGGTACTTGATGGGTTTTTCTTGAGGCTGACACATTAGAATTAGCGTTAGCCGAGGCGGCTCTTGTAAGAAAATAATAATAGACTGGAAGGCAGCTGCACTTTGAAGAGGGCGGGTTTACGCCTTGCCAGGAGCCGTGCTTCTCTGGCTCTGACTTTGCAGGAGGCTACACACCTGAACAGCTTGTTCAGATGCTCCCTGTCTGATTTACACTCGGAGTTAAGCATGAGGCAATAATCTCTTCCTGGTGAGTTCACTTCGGACAAGCGATGGTACCCCAGCACAGTATGCTCCCTTTACACACTAACTAAGTGTTTTCCACTTAATATTTTAGTGAAACTAACCTTTAGTCACGTTTAACCCTGCAGATATATCATTTAAGTACGACCCCTCGTGTACATCCTTCACTGATTGTACTTGTGTGCTGGAAGCTGAGCCTTCAGATGATGCTCACTTGTTGGTTTAGTGATGACAGAAGATGATTTCTATGTTAAATGCCCTAAAGCTACACATCAACTACTCATTCTTTTATATTTGTTAGAAAAAGAGCATTTGCAGAAAAGATTCGTGCTTTTTGAAGTTCTGCAGAAATGAAAATTTTTTCTTGCTATTGCAGAAAAAAACAAAACTCTGCATGACAAAGAGGTTTGGTGCTGCCTCTAAATGCTGTTTGTTTAACTGATTTCATGCATGATTATTTCAATGTTTCCACATAACTGAGTTGATATTAATTTAGTATTTGCATTAGGAACACAGTATATTAGTTACTCTGTAGGCAGTGGCGTTGCCACATCTTTTAAAATGGGGTGGCCCAGGTAGTGCACTTCTTTGTACATGGGTGGCACCAATGGTTATGCTTTTTCTTTTTACCCCAAGCTTTTTGTGGATAAGTCCCTTTCAAGGAAATTCAGTGGGGTGGCCAATCAGATTCCAAGGGTGGCATGTGCTACCCCTGGACACGCCCCTGTCTGTAGGAAGCTGAATCAGGAAACACGTTTTTGATATTAAAGCTTGAATACGGAACAATTTAATAAAAAGCTATGTTTCTTTAAATAATCCCTCCACGGGGCGTGTAGAGGTGTGCAGGATGAAGGTTTGGCATTTGCTTTAAAAGCTATACTTTAATTAAAAAAAAACAATCGAGTATTTATTTTGACGGACACAACACTGGGTTCATGTCTACATCTACCAGCCAGCAGAGGGCACAGTTGCGGGTTGGCAAACTGTCCGCTCGGCACAGCGAGGCTAGTCCTGTGGAAAATGGTGGACTTGGCAAGTCAAGCAGCTGCTTCTGAGCCCAGAAGACGTCATTAATCTCAGAAGAGGAGCGACTAAAAGATCTAAAACCAGAGTGAGTTTCGACGAAGTCTACAACGGATGGACCCAAGTTAAACGTTTCACGTATCGACAGCAAACTTGAGGGCCATTCCCATCTGTACCGGGTCAGCCCGGGCCGGGTAGCCCCAGTCGGCCCCAGCCTGGCCCGGTTGATTCCACACATCCTTGTCTTAAGCCCATGTGGGCTGATTCTACCCACCAATCAGAGGCTTGCTCTAATGGAAGGTGTGAATTTGCTGTCAGCAGTGGGTGTGTTGGCCCTGGTCGGCCTGAAGCAGACCCCCTCGAGAAGAGGGCTGAGAATGAGCCTTGGTTGGCCCGGAAAAATACCAGGCCACCCAGATATGTAAACAACCTACGCTACCCGGCCCGGGCCGACCCGGTACAGATGGGAATGGCCCATTGGTATCCCAGCGGTTGGAAACCTTGTTCTGTTGTTGCAGCTACAACCTCCACACACTAGATGTCGCTTTGGCGTTCGTGTTCCGTATTCAACCTTTAAAGTGGGAGTAACATCATGGGTGGGGACTTATTTCATGGCAGTCAGGTCACTTTCATACGTGGAACATGGGGTGACGGTAGCTCAGTAAACCCTGTGGACTGTGGGTTGCCGTTTGCTGGTTCGAACCCCGGCTCCATCCATGTCAGTTGTTCACCCTTCTGGCCTGTTTTATTTTGTGCCCCAGGGCAGCTGTGGCTACACTGTAGTGTGCCATCACCTCCAGTGTGTGAGTGAATGAATGTGAATGTGTCTTTGGTACTGGTACCTCCAGCAGGCCCACTCCTTGGACCTTGGCCTCCTGGCACTGCACGGAAAGCCAACAGGAACCAACTTGGGTTTAAAATGGACGGTGATTTTAGGTTGGACAGTCAGATCAGTGCAGCTGTCAAATCCAGCTTCTTTCATTTGCGACAGTTGGCAAAGGTAAAGCACATTTTGACTGAAGAGGATTTTAAAGCTGTAATCCATGCTTTTATTACAACTCGTCTGGATTACTGTAACTCTTTGTGTTTTGGTATGAGCCAGTCCTCACTGTCTCAACTTTAGCGGGTGCAAAATGCTGCTGCTCGACTTTTAACTGGTACAGGGAGGAGTGAGCGCATCACTCCTGTTTTATCTTCACTGCACCGGCTGCCTGTCCAGTTTAGGGTTCATTTTAAACTTCTTTTGTTTGTTTTTAAGTCTGTAAACGGTCTTGCACCGCCCTACCTCTCTGAGCTATTGCACATTCACTCCTCTCGGTCGCTCAAGCTTGGTTTATGCTTGACGTATTCACTTTCCGCGCGGTGATGCGGCTCGTGGATGGAACGCGCTTCACAGCTAGCAGCGTTTATGGTTCATGCGGCTCGTCTCTGCGGTGAGCCAATATTCTCCCAAACTGTAGGGGGCAGCATGGAGCTCTACGG
Organism: Nothobranchius furzeri; assembly: GCF_043380555.1. Taxonomy (NCBI): domain Eukaryota; kingdom Metazoa; phylum Chordata; class Actinopteri; order Cyprinodontiformes; family Nothobranchiidae; genus Nothobranchius; species Nothobranchius furzeri. The sequence continues at coordinate 29,019,857 of NC_091750.1, read as the reverse complement.
CATGCATCCAACACTACACCATAGTAGAAGTAGAAATTACTGTTGTTTACAACATGTCATTCCAGCATTTTTAACAGCGTCCTCGTCTTTTCCGACAGTGCGAGCTATTTCTCTCCAAGAATCATTAACAACATGTTGATCACGGTGATCTCTGAGAGCTGAATCATACAAATGTCTGTGTTTACCAACCTCTGCCATACTAGTTCTTGCCGGTCCGCCATGTTTTTCTGTGTCCGACCGTCGGCGTGGTTAGAAATTTTCCTAGGTGTGCGTTGCGGAAATTTTAGGCCGCGCGGTGGAGGGGCGTGGCTGTTAAGATGACGCAATTTCGCCGCGCTGAGCCGTGCGGACCTCGCGGACGCGTCAAGCATAAACCAACCTTCATGTCATCTGACCAGTTGCTCCTGGATGTTCCAAGGACACAGCGTAAGCTAAGAGGCGATAGGGCCTTCACTGTTGCTGCTCCCAGACTGGAACTCTTTGCCGGCACATCTTAGAAAGGCCTCTTCACTGGAAACTTTTAAAGACCCGCCTTTTTAGCTTGGCTTTTAACACCGTATGAAGTTTTGGATTTCTATTTGATTTTTAGTGTTTTATTTTAGTGTGCTTTTAACTTTATACCGTATTCTATTTTATTCTATTTCATGCTTTATGTTTTCATGTTCAGCACTTTGGTCAATAAGGGCTGTTTTTAAAGCGCTTTATAAATAAAGTTGGCTTGACTTGACTGACTGGAGTGTAAAGCACTTTGGAGTCCTCGGACTCAGTCATACGCTGTGCAAGTGCAGCTCGTTTATCATTTAAATCCAATACTCCTCTGATGCTTTTGAAAGCAACTTTAGTCTGAGTGGTCATGTCGCCGTAGATCTGCCTCGTCTTTAAGCATCTTTTGTACGTTCGTTCTTCCTCCATCGAAAACAACCGACTGATGCTGTCTTGTCTTTACTGGGGAAAGCAAACGCTTGAACAAGCACGATGGATACTGGAAACCAACAGAAAGTGAGGCTTTGGACTTGATTAGCACATGGGGTGACACATTTCTGTTCAAGCAAAACCTGAAGAATTGCACCGCAACAGGTCTGTGTGAGTGTGTTTCGCCAAAGACGAGGCGAATGTGGGCACAGAGCAACGCGGCTACAGCGTCAGAGCAGCGGGACAATCGGCAGAGCAAAATGTTGTTGGTTCTAACTGTGCAGAAACTTTAGTGATCCTAATTTCATTTGACGTGCACCATTTTAAACATCTTAAAAGATGATCAGACTCTATTAAATATCAGGAAAAGGTTGCAGTTGTCATGCATGTCAGTGTAAATCTCTCCTATACACACAGCGACGATCTCCCTGCTGCTCTGATCCTGTTTGTTTAGTGATTTATGTCCTGACACTGATACCTCCACTTTCCAAGCTAACCATACAGGAAAAGTCATACAAAAAGGGAATCCATTCTCTTCAGGTCACTTCTTTCTCTCGTTTTTTAAAGACTAACACAAAAATAAGGCAGTTGGCAGGGCACTTTATTGACTGACGGGGAGCTGAGGAGCCATTAGGCTCGAGTGCCGAGAGACAACCACAGGGTGATTTCAATTACCCCGCTCTGCCCCAGCAGGAAGTCTGGACAAATGGATAAAAGAGTATTTGGGCTAAAGTATATGATGGTATTGGAGAGGCATGATGTACATTTTACACAATGCAATGTTTTTCTTTCATTTCGTTTTGTGCACAGTAATAAATTTCAGGAAAGTAAAATGCGGCAGCATGGGAAAGCAGTTCGTATTCTTGAATCCTCTTAGCACTTCAAATGCAATTTCAGCTTTTATTTGACTGTCCGCTATCTTCAGTGACATTTATCGCAAGTGGCACAGCTTTAAAGGAAGTCTCCTTGAATATCCCCGGTGCTTGATACAGTACGACGGTTTCAAACCAAGAGCTCACACCAGTTCACCGCCTGAACCGATGTTTCCTTTGTTTACGACATCTTTTGTCAGGTTGTTGTTCATTTAATCTAAAAAATGATCATTGGCTCTGTCAGTGATTATGATTATCAGGTTATTGTCATGTGCTCGTGGTTGCTACTTCTTTAAGAGATTCATCGGTTGTGTGAATAAATGCTTTAAAGAGTTTATGTGAGCTGACAGAGCTGTGGGGAGCGAGATGCAGCGTTATCCCAGCTGGTCTACGTTAGTAAAGTAGACGAGCTAAATGCCATCTTGTCTGGTGCTTCAGTGCTGCACAAACGTTATTTTCAACAGGCAACTTGTGGTTTTAATAAAGTTTCTTCAAAGCAGAAATCTGGAGTTTTTTCTCTGGCGGCACCATCTACAGGCTGGAAAATGTATTGCACCGTAAGCCACTCTCCTTACTTGTCGTGTTTATGACTCTAGCTCTGACCTCTAGCTGGCCAACGGAGCTCAAACACATTGTTTTAAAACTATTATTTTCAAGTTGCATTCTTTTTTTGTTTATATAGATGTTTGAAAGACTTACTTGCCCATGAGAAATGTTGCCAGCTCTGCATCTGTCTAGTACATCCTCAAACACGCATGCACGCTCAGTGATGGGGCTCTACAGCATGACGAATGTTTTGGGCAAAAAAAAAAAAATTATAAAAACTTTACGTTTTGCCTACTTTATATCACAGTACAGGATACGACTGTCACTTTCACACATTTTTAAATAAATCATACATGATTCTAGCCACGAAATCTAGATAGACCCTAGCAGAAGCAAAAGGGTTTTATTTTGCAGGTCAGTCTAGTCAGGCCCGGCCAGTTTACTGTCTGGCCAATCACAACGCTCTATCGGTTTGGTGGGTGGGATGATGCAACAAAATGGAACAACAAAGATGGCGGTGACTCATTCGAAATGGCTTTGGCATCAACTTTGGTTTTTTAGACTTTGTTTTCTTTGAGTTAAGAGCAGGTAGTTACTTAAAGTCTCTTTCGTGAGTATTTATCTTGTCCGATGGCACCATCTAGTGGCTGACAAGTATATCACACAGATGATCAGTCTGTTGATCCATGTTTTTAAGATGGCGACTTCATGCTTCTGGTTTATAAATGAGCTTCTGTAGCCAACAAACAGCTAAAACGTGTTGTTTTACAAGTATTATTCTCATGTCATGTTGTGTTCTCATATATTTGTATTTTAAAGACTTTCTTGTCCGTGAGAAGTTCATCAACTCTGCATCGGCTGAGGAATTCTTAAATTTGAATCATGTAAGCGGTAGTCTAATGCTATTGGTTAGTTCTGGTCGGCGTTCAGTTTCCTAATGCATGGAGCTCCGCGGGGCAGGGGGCGTGCTTAGCAAAAAATAATAATGATTACGTGTTGCTTACATTATATCACAGTACATGATGACATAATCACTTTTATAGATTTGTGAAAAATCATACATAATTTTTGAAAGGGGAAAACTCCGTAAATATGCTTTAAGTCTGTCTTCGTTGACAGTGTAGGGCTGTGGCAGACTGCCCTCTTGACTGACATGCGTAGCGGTGAGTACGTCGCGTTGTTCGTTGTCCAGCATGTGGAGGTGGTTTGAAAGACAACTGTAGATCCCGCCCATCGACATAAATATATGGACAATGGGTTTCCATAGTCTCCAATAACAAGTTTTTCTGCTAAAATGGGAGGTGGCCACCACCGCCATTTTGACCGTGTTACAGGTTCCGTCAAGCCCAGACAATTCCATAAAAGGGAAGAGAGGTGGAGCTGAGGGTGGGACTGTAAGGCTGGGATCAACTGACGACACCCGGTCGAACTAGCTACAAGCTAACCTGAAGCTAACCCAAAGCTAATGCGGAGGTGGGAGCTAAGCTAACGGAGGTAGCAACCTAGCTACAACTGGAGTTAACTGTGCACAACACCAGAGCTTCTGAGTCAGAGATACGCCGGGCTGACCGCTGGGTAAAACCAGGTGGAACACAGACGTCTCACGAGAGCTCCACAAGCCGGCAGCCGCACAGCAGACAAGCACCGCTGTGATCTGAGATGCGCAGAGCTGCGGGGAGAAGTGGCTTATTTTGGCGGTTCTGGCTTGCCATAAGAATCAGCCGTCAGCCCGCGCAGCACACAGAAGCCGCGATCAGACAGAGATGCACCGAGCTGCGGGGAGGGGAGAACGGGTGGAAAACATTGGTCTCCCGAGAGCTCCACAAGCCGATAGTGGGAACCCAGCTCCACCAACATGTTGTATTTCAACCCATTTTCTAAAGAGCAGCATTATGTTAAATGCACTGGGTTTTACCCTATTACATTTAAATTTCATGGTTAAACAGTACATGTTAAAATCTAAGCTCAGCTCGGCAGTGACCTAAATTACATAAATATAATTTTACTTACCGAAAAAAATGAAGTGGAGACTCCTTGGACGCTCTATTAGTGCAATTAATGCCACAGCAAGTCATTTTGTCCAACAATTGCACAAATAATATCCAAACAAGAATACACACACACAGAGACTCTAAATCCCGGAGCAGTTTCCAGGCCAGACCGAGGCTCTACTGAGGCCTTTCCCCGGAGCTAGCTCTGTGGTCACGTGGGTCTGATGCTCATTAATTATACAGAATTTTAGGCTTTTAATACACTTAAATAGGGCTGCAGCTATCGAATATTTTTGTAATTGAGTACTCTATCGAATATTTTTTTCGATTATTCGAGTACTCTAATAAATTACCCTTTTGTGTTTGTAAACCATTATATCAAATAGCATGTTATAATTATGAAAGACCTCTCAAAATGAGCAAGCAGTTGCCAGTTACTCTTCAAGTTTTATTCAAAATTAGTTTGCAAAACTTCAGCACTTCAACTTTGCTTCACAGTAAACAAATGCCTGTGCAAAAAATAAGTACACAACCCTGAGCCGATTTTCCCCTCGTGCGAGAATCTGCTAGCCTGCAAGCCAGAGGATAACTGTTGAAGTAGCGCTGCGGGCGGCTGCGGCCCAAACAGAACCAGAACCGCTCACGGCGCATGCGCAAACAGCTCGCCGGCTGTTTCCCTATTAACACACGTCCGTTTTAATTTCTACACTTTTTTTCTCACACAATAACAAGGATTGTCGAGAAAGCATGTTTGCCGTGGCTTTGTCAAATTATACTGATCACAAAACATTTATTTACTTTCTTTCGTTTCCTCTCATAAATACCAGTAATCCTGCAGCAATCCCGAGGGACAACAAATATCAATAACAACACAATAAAAAGTCCGACGTTTTGTGTAAAACTGCTATTTTTTAGCACATTTTAAGTCTAACGTGTTGCTACCAGACGTACGGTGTGAGCTGAAACTTGAGCGCTACAAACGAAAAAGTCGCACAGAGTCCGCAGAATATATAGCAATACAGGCTAAAAAGCATTATCTTGTAGAGGCTCCGAGTCCGCATGCAGAAGTGACATTTACAGGTGCTGCAGCACGGAGGATGTGGTGTTGTGGTAGGCTAAATCCGTTTTACAGTATTTATACTGGACTACGTTTTCCGCCTTACGAGGTGAAAAATGGTCCCACAACTTTGACATTTTCTGTCTTTTTCGCACTCCACCGGGGTTCAAGTTGTCCGCCATAGCTTAAGAGAAAGTTAAGTTATATTCGCTACTCGCGTGTGCATTCAGTCCAGTGGGCATGTGCGTCACTTATTTCAGTCCGGGTGAAACATGACCCCGGGCGACTGCAAAGCCATGAATTAATTAAATATGAATTAAACGAATCCTCGAGGCAGAGAATTTGACTCGAGGATTTTTTGTACTCGAATTATTCGAGGTACTCGAGGAATCGTTTCAGCCCTACACTTAAACAGAAGAGTGAGAAAAAAATTCACCCCCCTCAGAGTTGTCATGAGTGTAAACTAGATCATTTAAACCAAAAACATGTTTTGGTACCAGGCTGTAAACATGTTTATTTCTGCTGTGAAATTGGTATTTTTAACATGGGAGTCAACGAGGATTTGCTCGCTTCTGACACCAGCCCCTAGTGGAAGAGGGTGGAACTGCAATTTATTTCACTTCCGGGTTGGGCTCAATTTCAGAGCTGCATTGCGGGGGCCTGATCCCGCCCCACGTCATGGCCAGACTTTATATTCACATATCTAGAACGGCTTGCCAGGCTGGCACAATTCCTGAAAGGGGGAAAACTCCAGATTGCAGCTTTAAGTTTAGAGGAGAAGCCTGTTGGTCACCGTGTCAGACGAATCTAAGATTTTCATCAGAAAATAGTCAAATACAGCAGTAATATCCGACTGCTCGACATGTTTTCCAAAACACTGCCATCCAGTCATGAAACCAATTACATAAAAACGTTTTATAATATTGACGGAGAACACCAGCTGTGGATGAGGAGTCCACCGTAACGCCTAATTAGACGTATGGTTTGACACCTTTAGCCCGCGGAGGATGCACCCTACAGAAGAGTACAGTAGCTTGTGGGTGCCAGACGTTGACAGAAGGTGAGGTAATTGCTTTTGTGGAGCGTTTGTACGTCTGTTCTGCTCCATCCCATCGCTGCACTGTGCATCAACCCGCTCTGCTCCTGCTCCTTTTTATTTTTTATTTTCCACACAAGTCAGTGGGCGCAGGGGTTTGGTCCACTCCAGAGCTCCATTGTCTCTGCTTGAACGGATTAATATTTGATGCTGCACAGTCTGAGGACTCTGATGTCCATCTTTTGAAATTACTTTGTCTTCACTGCCTTTCCTGAGATTTGAGCACCAGTCAGGCTTGCTACCACTCTGTGCACAGGAGGGTTCTTGTATTTTATCTCTACGTTGCACAAATGGATGTTGAGTTAGCAGCTGCTTGCTGATGATAAATTATCCAGTGTAGGAGGGAGGAAACGTGACAGGCGGCCATACTGCAAGAAGAAAAAAAACTTCCACCAGCCCACAGTTGTCGGCCTCATGCAGGACTCGGCCTGCAGGAACGCTTATTAGTGCAAAAGTGGAAGAGGACGGAGTTCTTAAAGAATCTTTTCCTCCAGCTGAAGACAGATGGTGGGAGAGGAAGGATAGGCAGGAAATGGGGTGGGGGCTCATTCATCTACTCAATAACCTTACAATTTATGCTAATTACACCTTATTCTTAGGTACCTTTGTACTCTGTTCAAACCCGCAGGCTCTCAGCTTGTGTCAGAATTTTTATTTCACAAAGAATTCCTTTGATTTTTAGAAACCCAGGACTTTTTATGCATCTAATACATTATTTATTTTATTTGAGGAAACAGTTTAAGCCTTTCTGGTTATTGCGCGGTGGTGTTTCTCGTGCGCCGGCCACGCTAAGCAGGTTTCCTTTCCCAGCATCCAAAAAGACAGCTGTCTCCATGGCGATGGTGTCGCCCCAGTGGCTGAGCTGCGGTCGTGCGGTGGCCTGCTGAAACTGCTCCACAGCAGCACAATTCTTCCCCTGGTCCTGCATTTCTCTTCACAAACACTTTCAATGTTTGCTCCAGTTGCTGTATTGATAAAACACAAACTCCCTCCCACGGAGAACTCTGAGAAACTAGGACAAAAGGGGATAAACGTAATCAATCTCATTTTGTGACTGCAATTTTTCTGCTGCGTACATCACTCCTAGTTCCTGGGAGCATATTGTCAGTGTGATATTACAGATCAGCCACTTAGGGGAGGAGCGCAGTTTGTAAGTATATGATCTGACAATTCTGAGCAAAATATAGCCACGCCATAAATCTGGTGTCACAAAGCCTAATAATGAGTGATTTACAGTGATAGCCTAGCCAAGGACAGCAAGCTAGTTTTAGCTAATTCATCATATCTGACCTTTTTCAAGGACACCCTAATCACTCCCACCATAAATAAAAATATGATAGATGACATCATAGATGTAGCGATCCAAAGCGACAGCAGGAAGAAAGGACAACGGGACGCTTTGGGAAGAGAGAGAGAGTCGAATGGTGATGTTAAAGTGACCATCAGAGCTTTCTGGGATGTGACCTCCATGCTGGGAGTGTGGCTCCAGGAGATCCATCTGATGTAAGAAGGAAAACATCTAAGAACAGCAGCTTAGTTCGAAGGGCTGGGACTAAGGTGGGATGGAAAAGAACAAGAACTAAACTTCCTCACGGTTTCTCTTTTGGCAGAGTCTCTGTTTACGTTTCAGTCCGACTTTCGTTAAGCGTGCTGAAGAAGCAGAACATTAGCTCTTTGATGTTTGGATTTCCAAACGACGACGATATAAAAGTAAAAGGATTCATTTAGTCATTGTGAGGAAAGTCTTTTTTTAAATGCATGCTTAAAAACATTTGTTTTATAAAACAGACACAAATCCTACATCCAGCTGAGAAAGGGCCCACGTGGATCCGACTGGTTCACGCCCACATTCAACAATTAAAGGTCCATGCAAGCCAACACAAGCCTTCATGCAGAGAAATGAGCTTCCTATTCAGTGAGTTTGTAATGAAGTCATGGCTACAGCGATGATCTAGTTTTAATGACAGTTAACGGCGTTTTATACACATAAACCTCAGGATCGTGTATTTGGAGCGTCTCCTTTCTTTTCTGATGTAGTTGAAATCGTTCAACAGTTTTAATGATCAATATCGGCTTTTTGTTACAGATACAGTGATACACCAATACTGTCTAAATCGTAATGTTCGATACTGATATAAACCAGCAGGAATTCATAGGGTCCCCCACCTTTGGTATAACTAACATCACGTATATTTCTTGTGCATGCTTCAAACATTTATTGTATAAAATACGACAACCACTTTAATTCAAGTTAGCCCAGTTGTTCCAAACAACCTAGAAAACAGTAAATCTATTGGATCGTTTATAATTTGAAATACTGAATGAGAAGAAAGGTAGCTGAAGAGTTTGATGTATAATTTGTGTATGTGTATAAACGTTGTCATTAAATGAGTAAAAAACCGATACTGATAGCGTCTGATATTATACTTTATTCCCAATTATGGTCGATAATATTGAACATCCCTAGTTTTACGTAATATTAATTATAATACTGCATAATACCTCAATTAGTGTTGTTGAAACAGTCCCAGTGTTCCTGAAACGTATGAGGTGTTGTTCTCTACAACCACTGGTCACCACAAGCACCAGTACCTCTAGCTTCGCCTACTAAATGTGTCATTTTAGTCAACTGTAGATTCTCCAACTCTTCAAGACCATCCAAGCCAGCTCAGGAAGGCACGTATGTGGTCTGTGGTTTTTTATTCATCTTACGTTGAGAAATGATGGCATTATGGTGAAATCCACCAAAGGGTACGTGTCAACATCACAAGACTCTGTGCAGTCACTTAGCACTTGTGTTGTGAGTGACTCTCATCCATCCATCCTTTTACGTTTGCTTAGTCGGGGTCAGGTCGCCGGGGCAGCAGCCTAATCAGCCGCTTGGGCCAGCTCCTCTGGGGGTATCCCAAGGTGATCCCTGGCCCAGCGTGCCCTGGGTCTTACCTTAGGTCTCCTCCTGGTTGGACATGCCTAGAAAACCTCACTAATGAGGCATCCTAACTAGATGTCTGAGCCACCTCAACTGGCTCCTCTGGATGTGGAGGAGCAACGGGTCTACTCCAAGCCCCTCCTGGATGATGAGCTTCTCACCCTATCTCTAAGGGAGAGCCCAGACATCCTGCTGAGAAAACAAACTTTGGCCGCTTGTATCCGTGATCTCTTTCTTTCGGGCACCACTCAAAGGTCGTGACCATAGGTGAGGGTAGGAACGTAGATCGACCGGTACATCGAGAGCTTCGCCTTCCAGCTCAGCTCTCTCTTCACCACAAGAGGCCGGTACAACGCTCGCATCACTGCAGATGCAGCACCAATCCGCCTAGTGACCTTCAGAAATAAAAATTTTAATTTATTGTGTTTTCAAATGTCAGTTGAAAGTAGTGGCCATCTTGAATGGAGTTGACTCCAAGTGTTTGAGTTTGATCGACATTTGTTTCGTGGTTCATGAGGAACGTTTCAACGGGCTGGCATGAAGCCCATAGTGATTGTACTATAGGATGGAGATGACGGTTTGTGTAGGTGGCGGCCATCTTCTATTGGGTTGACTCAAAGAATATGCAGTAAAAACTTCCTGAGACTTGTATACAAATCTGTCCACATTCAGGTTCATGAGATCTTACATCACGGTCCACCTGTACCCTTTTGGCAGGTGGTCATTTTTAAACTTATCTTCAAGTAATTAAACATATTTTTTGTTTATTTCTTACAGGAAAGCCCAGAGTAGAGCTGACCTACGACAAGATGTACACAGTAACCAGTCGGGTGGCGTTCACTGTCAGTAAGGAGGACGATGGTGTTCCGGTGATTTGCATTGTGGATCACCCTGCAGTCAAGGACTTCCGAGCACACAAATACCTGGAAGTGCAATGTAAGCGGAAAACCTTTTTCACACTTATTACAGCGTGTCTGCCTTTCATCAGTCTGTTAAAGGGGCGTCCTTCTGTCAGTCGCTTATACATTTATGTCTGTAGACACAACATCTAAACAGGATCATTTATCAACATTTAAAGTTATTTTTCACCAGTATTCAGTGCTTTCATGACACCATTTCCCAGCACTCTATGTGATTATGTAATGGACACTTGGAAAACTGTGTGTGCTTGTTGAACAGGTGTTTTAAAAAAATACTTTGCTTTCCTACCCATAATGTTTTTATAACACTAAGTGAACTATAAGTGTTGTAAATTCCAGGAAATGCTTGTTTTCACTTCACCTTAGTGCACCTCCTGCATTAGCGCCTCTTTTTAGTCCACTTTGTGTGTTTTAAAGTGGAAGAATAGGGCTGCAGTTTAATGCAGGAGAGTGCCGTGAGTTTGGTTTTCCACCAGCTCTGGCTTAGTTAGAAATACTGAGATGTTTCTTCAATTAATGACAGGAAACTGTTGTCTTAAATATCACCAATACTCAAATGTGTGTGTTGGTCCAACTTGCAGAACCTAAAGTGACAAAAAGCCAACAAGTAAATATTTGATGAGACTAGTGCACATGGGAAAGCTGCAGGACTCTACTGAAAATGTGTACTACAGTTCTGATTAGTGTCAAATCTCAGTTGTTATACTAAAAACTAGAATGACAATAAATTATCTTGAATAACTTCTGGGTTGCTCCTGGTTGCTTGGTTCTTCAAACCACTCTGGAGCTTCATGCCTGGTGTTGAATTACAACTAAAGTGTAGCTATGCTCAGATATGGCAACCTCACTGGCCCACAGAGTGTAAACAGTAACTACGGTCATCCATCCATCCATTTTCTTCTGGTAATCCGGAGTCGGGTCGCGGGGGCAACAGCGGACGTCGAGAGGCCCAGACTTCCCTCTCCCCAGCTACTTGGGCCAGCTCTTCCGGGGGAATCCCAAGGCGTCCTCTGGCCAGCCGAGAGACACGGTCCCTCCTGCGTATCTTGTAACTACGTCCCTTTTTATTTTTTTAAACAAGTTACAACCCCCCAGCCGACTGAGAAGGAAATCTGTTTCAGTACAACCTTCCATCCAACATGTCTGAGACATTGAACAGTTTTCTGCTTATTTCACTGTAGAATTCTTACAAATTGCTCCTTTATGCAAATTAACCCAACTTTTTGCTCAAGGTTCATCCTGAGTTCAGACAGAAACTCCTGTTTACTCCTCCTGACTTTCATCTTTCCAGAGAGTTCACTGTAAGGTTCATGATGTAAATCATGGAAGCTCGCTTTTGATTGGTAGGTCCCAGAATTGGCGGGACCTGTCATAAAGATCTTGCCCGCTTGGGCAAAGATATCTGGATAATGTTGTTAATCAGGACAGTGCTGTATATGTAGAAATATATTTATTTCATCAAACCTTATCTTTCGAACACAAACTCCATATTTTTATTTTCCTCACAAACTTCCACTAAACCCTTATGTTTATAAAAATATAACATTTAAAGTCTGACAGCTCTGCCTATGTTGTACTCACATGATAAACTGTCATGAGCGTTCATACGTTATTTTTACGAAAGGCTTTTTCTCAAATTGAAGTACGCAGTGTGAACGATTTCCTTATTCTCTTCATGTATTCAGTCAGATTTGACTCCAGATCTTAAATCAGTCTTAACTGGATGCCTCTTCTTTTCACGGCAAATTAAATAGGTCACTTTTTAAGGGGCTAAAAACACAAAAAATGCTTTATCTATCAGTAAAACTCAAGAAAGCAAGAGTGGCCAAATGAAAGGTTGGTACATGCTGAGGAGAAAGAAACTGGGACAAAAAAGAACACAGTGGTGATCTCAGGGGCATAAAAGGACCTAGATGTCTTCAAAGGACAACACACGGTGAAGAAAAACACTCGACAGCATCCAGACAGGTGAAGAACACTCTCTAGGAGACCGGCATTTCATAACCCGACCACATTTTTTATAAAAAGCTTCTTGAGAGCAAATACAGAGTCCACTTGAAGGTGCAAGCATTTCATCATCCTCAAAGACCGGGCTAGACTCCACCAAGAGACCACAAAAACGGACCGACCTGCTCTGGATCATCTACAGAAGATCAAACTAAATTTAACCTGGGACAGAATTACAGGAAGAAAAAGATATTTTGGAACGGCTCATAATCCGGATCATACATCCTCTCTGAGACACGTGATGACACGGTCACGCGTGGATGCTAATGGCGCCAGGTCACTCCTTTTTATTGATGATGTGACAGAAGACAGAGGCAAATGAAGAAGAACGCGGGCATTACCCGAGCAACGCTGCAACACTACATTAACTTTTCTTGTTTCGACTAATTGGAAAACCAGACATTAGTGATGTGCGATTGTGGATTTTGTTTTCCTTTTTAAGCAAAATTATAACCTTTACGGTTTTTCGTGTCTCTGTAACCTTATGTTTTTGGCCTGTGGCGTGTCCTGTCATTCTATGTAAAATAAAATTTGCTCTGTGGCTGTCTGACCTTTCCCTGTGAATGCATGAGGAGGAGATCAGTGCATCTACAGAGGCAGAGTGGCATTTTGCTGGCATCTGATAACAGGGAGCTCACGTAGACCACCGTCTCAGTGCTCCAGGCGGGGGCTCCTGCTGCCATGCTCTCTGCACACCATAATGTGCAACAGACAGACATAGCCAGCTCCGCACTGCCTTCAAACTGAATAACAAAGCTGAAATGTGCTGAAGAGAGGGTTTTTTTTACAATGTTTTTGATAAATCTGAATGGGTTGCCTACAATATACTGTAGGTTTAATGATCTGTGCAAATTTAAAATGCTCCACAATGTACAGTAGGCCTGAGTGTTGCGCGTGCTTCAGCTTGAAGGAAGACACCATTTGACAACACAAGTTCAGCGTTAGAGATTTTGGGCTAATTTATTGGTCGTTTTCTTATTATTTAGGCTTCCCAGGTGTCAAATGTGAGGCTCACTGAAAAAAGTGTCATTTTGGTTCTTTTTGAAGTACGATCAGAGTTTAACGTGCAAGCTGAATGTGAAAATAGCCTTCTACCCCTATTTCCTGCATCAGCCACAGAAAGAAAATAGACATAAAATCTCAGATCAGAAAACCCACACAGCTGCTAGACTTTAAATTAGCATTCAGGGACTCACCCATGTTGGCGTTTGACCGCAGAAGGCTGATGTTGATTCAATGTCCAGGAGAGAATCGAGCACGTCTTAGCCAGTAGAAGCTAACCGTTAGCATTAGCAGCTCCTCAACATGGCGGAACATTTTTGGACTTGTGTTATTTGTGGAGATAAAACATCAACGTTGCATTTTTAACCCAGAAAAGAGCAAAGGAAAGCAGTGGAAGAGTCCCGTTGGTGTTTGCCAAACATAAACAAGACATTTGCCTATCAAGAGTCAAAACTACCACTTCGTGCAAAACTTGATTCAGAGGTTGTTTTCCCCCACAGATAATTGAATGACTCATTTAATAGCAGCATCTCACTGAACCTTGCTTTGGTCTCCAGATTACTGGAGGTTTTTTTTCTAAATTTGGGTCGAAGCCTGTATGGAAGCATTAATAATTTCACATTTTGTGAGTTAGAATCTATTTGCATTCACGTAATTTGCACCTCGTGAGTAAACTATTAAAACAACTCAAATGTTTGAATGGCACCAGTTCAGTGTGATTTTACCCTAAAATGTTTTTTTTGTCATTTTTGTCTCCCACAAGTTGAAAACCACCCAACCCAATGAGATACTGATCAAACCTGAATATTTGACCAAATTTGGTTGAATGGAAAAATCGACGCTGTAATATGGACAACGGTGGCACAGGAGTTAAGTCCTCGCCCTGTAATCGGAAGGTTGCAGGTTCGAGCCCAGCTCAGTCTGTTGCTGTGTCCTTGGGCAAGACACTTAACCCACCTTGCCTGGTGGTGGTCGAGGGACCGGTGGCGCCAGCGCTGTGGCTACATCGTAGCTCATCCCCACCAGGGTGTGAATGTGTGTGTGTGAATGGGTGAATGACTGATTGTGTTGTAAAGAACCTTGGGGGGTTCCAGGACTCTAGAAGGCACTTTATCAAATACAGGCCATTTACCCTTTAATGCCCCCTACATGTTGACTCTTTGTAGACTATTGTGACAAATTCACAAATTCCCTTTCTGCCCTTAAAGCCTCCAGATGGAGCATTAGGATTAGTCCCTTCATCAGAAAACTGCCACATCCAGTCTTACACCATATCTGCTGCCCCCTAGTGGAAGAAATGAAGTTATTTTTGTTGTTTTTTCCTTGTCACTTCTATTCTAAATCATTGTTTATCTGCTTTTTCTCAAGCAAACAAAATAAATGTTGTTACTCTTTCATGCACTGAGATAAATATACTCTGCCACTAATCAACTACGACCCACAGATCAATCTAATCCTTAAACAACTACGGTAAAAAAATTTATAGTTTAGTAGTCCTAGATTTTAGAAATGCAGATATTAAAGAAGTCCCGATCCTGTTAGCCGTTAGCTTGATTCCTCCGTGTAAAATGTTAAACAAAAGGCAAAATGGCAAAGTCAGAAAACCCGCCTTTGCCATTGTTTGGGTTGACTTAATTGTGAGTGGAATTTAGTTGTCGATGTGGCTAAACTTACTAATTTATTTATTTATTTTAAAAGCCATTGTCAAGACGCAGTGGGATTAAATCCAGCTTTTATGTTCACTTGCATAAGCAAAGCAAGTGGTTTGTTTGGCTGCCTGATTGTTTTTCCTTTAAGGTCATCCGACTCCGGGGAGATGGATAGTACCATCTCGAGTGCTTATGAGGTGAAGCACACAATAAAGCAAATAATTCAGTTAGCATAATGATAACGGCCTTCCTGCATACAGTAGACCATATTTCACCTGAGTTGCAGTATCCGGATCTGGCAGTGAGGCGTGTTTTCTCATCACACAGAGACAAGAGAGGTTCGCCGTAACTACTAGAGGCTATCAAAACATCCTAGAGATGCCTGGCGTCCTTCATGTTTATAGCTGCAAGATGACAAGGTCAGATGACACCGTGTGTGCAGGAAAAGTTGCAGTATGCCGTGTAGTGCCTACGGTGGAAATGGAGCCAGTGGGCTGCTGTCTAAGGCTATGCGTGCCCACTGAGCAGAAAGGCCTGGCTGTTCGCCCATCTGCTGTCCGTCAGAGGAACTGAAAGCCAGCCCCTGACGGGGTGTGATTCAGGCAGATGGACGGCCAGACACGTGTTGTTTATAGCCCAGAAGGTCGGACAGCAGTGTGGAACCTTACTGTCGGCTTTGAAATCATAACTCAGATGTGATCTTTATGTCTACAGGCTGGTTAAAAAGTGCAACCACCAAATAGTACATTTAGGCCGTAAAACGGGGGGAAACAACAAGAACAGGTTACATCTCAAATGGGGAGCTATAATCACACGCCTCTGCAGTAATTCTTGTGAGGAATGACTCATCTCTGGAGATGTTTGTCCTTTGTCTTTTATAGTTCAGACTGGAAGACAAAACATGTAGACTACAACATGTATCCAATGTTACATTCATTCATATGCACTAAATAGGTTGTTTCAACATTCAACAGTGAAGAATCTTTTCTTTAAGCGATCGCTGTTATTGTTTTTAATTGCCCCTCGGGGATAAATACAGTTTTTCTGATTCTGGTTCTGATCTCTGGTTTTCCAACCAAAGAATAAAAAGACTCACATCTTTGCATCCTTTTATCCCTTAAAGGTTCCATATCATGCTGCTTTAAACCTTTGAGAGCAACGGTACATGATCAAATATTACCAATGGCACTACTGAATTGTCATTTATCTGAATTTATGAGTGGAAGTAAAATGCTTAATTCCCGTGAAACTCCGCTCGAGCCTGCTCTCACAACACGTGCCAACAACATCGTCTTTGGCGAGGCGGTCGCTGTGTTGGCTATGGAAGTCAAGCGGTTAAAGTGTCTGCCTGCCATCTTAGTTTGGCCATGTGCTGAGGTAGGTTCAAATCCCAGTGTTGTTGGCATTAATTTATTTGAAGCAGATTTCATGTTTTTATCCATCCATCCATCCATCCATCCATTTTCATCCGCTTATCCGGAGTCGGGTCGTGGGGTCAGTAGCCTAAGGCGAGAGGCCCAGACTTTCCTCTCCCCAGCCACTTGGGCCAGCTCCTTCAGGGGAATCCCAAGGCGTTCCCTGGCCAGGTGAGAGACATAGTCCCTCCACCGTGTCCTGGGTCTACCTTTAGGTCTCCTCCCAGTTGGACGTGCCCGGAAAACCTCACCAGGGAGGCGTCCAGGAGGCATCCTGACCAGATGCCCGGGCCACCTCAACTGGCTCCTCTCATGTTTTATTATTTTCGTTTTGCTTGCATTGTTGCCTTACAGCAAGAAGGTCCTGGGTTCACATCCCAGCCTGGGGTCCCTGCATGGAGTTTGCATGTTCTCCCTGTGCATGCGTGGGTTCTCTCTGGCTACCCCGACTTGCTGTCAGGTTGATTGGTCTCTAAAATTGTCCTTAGGTGTGAGTGTGTTCTTGGTTGTTTGTCCTGTGTGTCTCTGTGATGGAATGGCTGCCTGTCCAGGGTGTTCCCGCTTGTTTGCCCAATGACTGCTGGAGATGGGCACCAACTCCCCACGACCCTGCGTGGATTAGCGGGAACAGATAATGGATGGATGATTAATTTCTGCAAAATATTTTGTGTCTCAAAAGATCTTTGAATTTGTCATTTCCAAGCGCATTTTAGTTGGGTTCAGTTTTGGGACCGTTATTTATTTTGTACATAAACAATATTTGCGAGGCGTCTTGTTTGTTAAAAACCATTCTGTTTGCTGATGATACAAATTTAATTTGTAGTGGTGAAAACTTGGAGGAGCTTCTGGATACAATTGGTAATGAACTTAATAATCTGAAGGACTGGTTCAGCCTTAATAATTCAACACTGAATGTAAATAAAACAAAGCATGTAATATTTGGCAATAGACCAACCATTACCAACAAGAAACTCCTGATAAACGATATAGAAATTGAACGAGTGGCTGAAATTAAATTTCTTGGTGTAATGATAGATGAAAAACTGAGTTGGAAGAGACATATCAAATATATAAATTCAAAAATGTCTAAAACAATTTCATTACTCTTTAAAGTAAAATATTTCTTAAATCAGTCTTCATTATACATCTTGTACTCCGTTCTACCTTTCATGACTAATTGTGTTGAAGTCTGGGGAGCACCTACAAGACAACTATTAACTCTACATATCTTCTTAAAGAAAAGGCCATAAGAATAATCACCAGATCATCCTGTCTGAACCAACAAATGCTCTTTTCATCAAAATAAAATTATTAATTAAACATTAAAATACTTCAGTTTATGTTCAAAATCAAAAATCATCAACTACCAAGCAACATCCAAAGGCTTTTCCAGTTAAGGCGGAGCAATTTTAATTTGAGAGGAACACGTTTGTTTATAAAGCCAGCTGTACGAACTAATGCCAAACTTCCCTGTATTTCTACAGGGGGAGTCCAGTTATGGAATAACTGTAGCAATGATTAGAAAATATGTCAAAAATATTGGTAAATTTAAATATAAGATAAAATATTCTGTAATTGAAACATATAAAAAATGTATAATAAATAATTATTAATACAATTAGTCATTATGGGCTTTGTTGGTCATTTGTTTATCAGGACTTACTTGTGTAAATGGCAAATGCGTACATGTACATATATGTATATAATGTTTTCTTAATTTTTTTTCTCTTTTCCTTTTGTTGGTTCTAATTAGCATATTTCATTCTTGGTAAACTGCTGTGATCATTCTGTATTTAATATATTTCAATTTAGGTTTAAATGACGCCATGGGCTTTGGGCTATAAAAGCGTCAACTCCAATCCAAAGCCTTTCTAACATTTAAACACTGACACTGTTGCTTTATTTTTTTTTTATTCATCATCATCAATATATATATATATATATATATAATTTATTTTTATTTTTTTTAAGAGGCAGAGACTTATAGGGGTATCTCTTCATTCTGCTTCTTTTCATTCTTGGTTGGATTTGCTCTGCTCACCTCACATGGACTCACATTGGTTAAAGAAGCTGAGATTAGTTCTTACATTTTAAACAGTTTACCAGTGAAGGGATGGAAACATAATACCGGCAGGTGTAGCTAAAGTTATTGCTGAGACTGGGATGTGAACATGCATGGTAGCCCAGCACTCTGACCACTAGGCTACCAAGTCTGTTACATGAGAGTTGTTGCCTGCGCCCCATTCCTGGGCAGGCCAGGGGAGACAGGTCTCAGACCAGAGACTAGCTTCTGGGAGAGGAGCAGGGCCTAATGACAAGACTAGTTTCCATTAATGCTTTAAAAGATTATCAAACTAAAACAGAAATTTACAGCTGAAACAGGAAAATGCATGATTGCAGTCAAAAACGGGTTTGGGTTTGTTTCTTTTTCATCAGGAAATAACATATCACATGGTAAAAAGCTCCAAAAAGTAGAATTTCCTTAATATTGCTCATTTAAAGGCTGAATATGTCGCACGGACACTGACACATTTGAGAGAGATGGCGCTTGCGCACGGTCACGCTGCGAGCTGCTCGTCCTCTTTACGCACTGATGCCTTGCATTTTATCGGTTTTTATTGGCGTTTTATTGGCTTTTATGCACTTTTCTTGTCGCTGATCCCTTTTTTGAATGGTGTGGATCCTCTGCTGACATATGATCGAGCTGCGCTGCTGAGGCTTCGTCCTTCCGTTGATGTAGCCGGCAGCGCGCGCTGGGAACCGGGTTGCGCAAGCTGGGAACCTCACGGATGGTGCTGCTGGTTGAACTGCCCGCGTGCTCTCTCCACCCAAGCCGTGATGTGTCGGCCCTCTGTCCGCCCCAGCTTGAGAAGGAAGCATTGGAGAAGACGAGGAAAGAGAGGTAACCGGCGCGTGAGACGTCGGCCTGGATCCCTGAACAAGCGGCTGGCCCGATCCGGCCCAGCTTCTGACCCGATGTTTCCGAGATGTCTCCTGGATTACTCGGCGCCCTGCCCAGGGAACTCGGCCGGCTCTGATGGTGTATCGGCACCGCGCCACGGCCGATCGGCTCGAAGATCACGCCAGACTGGGGTTTGCTGGGAGAATCTGCGCTCGGTTGCGGGCACAGAGTTAGAGGGGACTGGGTCCGTGCGCGATCTCGGTGCTGCAGCCCCGCTGCAGACCCGGTTTGGTTTGGTCAATGCCAGGTCTGTGCTGAACAAAACTTTTATTCTTCGTGACTTTTTTATTCAGCATGACCTGGGTTTTCTCTGCATCTGTGAGTCCTGGATCCCGTTTGGCGACACAAGTTCCCTACTCGAGCTCATACCACCTGGCTGCTCGTGTTTTAATACCCCCAGACCACGGGGCAGAGGTGGAGGGCTGGTTGTTGTTTTTAAATCCAGCTTTCCTTGTAAACAGCTTACACCCACCATGTCATTTTCTTCCTTTGAACTGTGCTTATTTGAGCTGTGCATCTCCCCCCGCCTGCTCGTCGTGCTGATCTATCGCCCTCCAAAGACTGACTCTAACTTCCTTAATTCTGTGATCTTGTGGCAGACTGCATCCTAAAATATGATTATGTCCTATTTTTGGTGATTTTAACATCCATATCTGCTGTCCTGATAATGTGCTTGTTAAAGTTTTTTTTAATTTGCTAGATTCATTCAATCTAACTCAATGGGTATCATCCCCAACTCATGCCAGGGGTCACACCCTGGACCTGGTTCTTTCTCTTGGTCTCCCCGTCATGAACCTTGTGACTTTGCCTCCTGTGTTCTCTGACCACTCTCCTATACTCTGTGATGTTACGTTGCCATGTCCTGTCCCTGTGTGTGAAGCTCCCGCTACTAGGTTCAGAGCCCTGGATACAGAAACTATTTCAAAGTTTGTGGACTGTATGTCTGTAAGGTTAGAGACCTTTAACCCAGATCCATCTAACGTTGATCACTATTCACAACACTTTGATGTACTTTGTAATCAGGTCCTGGACGTGGTTGCCCCTCTCAAGCTTTGCAAGTCTCGGCCTAGGAGGGAGCCTTGGCTATCTGATGTCACACGGGCTTGCAGGCGGGCGTGTAGATCCTCTGAGAGAAAGTGGAAAAAGGATGATCCTCTGAGAGAAAGTGGAAAAAGGATGGCCTACAGGTCTCGCGTGAGTTGTTCAGAGCATCTCTGGTTGCTTATCAGGATGCAGTGAGGGCCGCCAGAATGGCCTATTTTGCAGACATCATTGAGACTAACTCCAATAATCCTAAGATTCTCTTCAAAACGCTAAACTCTGTTCTGGTGTATCAGGAGCCTAGCTCCATGTCTCCTACAGCTGCTGGAAACTCTGAAGCTTTTCACAAATTCTTTGTTGATAAAGTATCAGGCATTAGAGCAGCTATTTCTGGTAACTCTGTTGACCCTGTTCCAGTTTCTCCATCACCACCCACCCTGAGCTCCCTCAATACTGTTTCATACTCTGAGCTGAGTAAGCTAGTTGCGAGGCAGAAGCCATCTGGCTCTCCACTTGACGTTCTACCGCCTCGTCTCTGGAAGGCTGCCTTTCCGTGCCTTGGCCCTTCACTTGGTCAGATTATCAATGGGAGCCTCAGCACAGGCGTGGTCCCAGCTGCTTTGAAAGCAGCAGTTATTCGGCTGACCCTGAAGAAACCTGGTGCTGATGTCTCTGTGATAGAAAATTACAGGCCTATCTCTACCCTGCCCTTTACATCTAAACTGCTTGAGAAAGTCGTTTATCAGCAGCTGGTCTCACATTTAGCTGAGTCTGATCTGTTTGAGGTTTTCCAATCAGGGTTCAGGTCTGGCCATAGCACAGAGTCGGCTCTACTGAGGGTCCTAAATGATATCTATCTATCACTAGATCAGGGAACATCTGTGTTGCTTCTGTTGTTAGACCTGACAGCAGCCTTCGACAAAGTTGACCACGCGATTCTACTTGATCGCTTGGAACGATGGGTTGGGATCAAAGGGTCAGCTCTGGATTGGTTTAGATCGTATCTCCAAAACAGGACATTCTGTGTTAAACTGGGTGATGTTTTTTCTTCTTGGGAGGGGCTCCGGTGGGGGGTCCCGCAGGGGTCGATCCTTGGTCCACTTTTGTTTGCCATTTATCTGCTACCTCTGGGGTCAATCTTTCGTAAACATGGCCTATCATTCCATCTGTATGCTGACGATTGCCAGATTTACTCTCCATTGTGTCAGGAGAAAAGTCACTCTATTCAGTCCTTTGTCTCCTGTGTTAATGAGGTGAAGTCTTGGCTAATGGCCAACGTTCTGCATCTGAATGAGGGAAAGACAGAGCTCATTGTTTTTCACCCCAACAGCAGGAATGTGGATTGTTATGTTGATCTTGGCCCTCTTTCTCCATACTCAAAACCAGTTGTGACCAGTTTGGGGGTGAAACTTGATGCTGGACTTAAATTTGATGCTCACATCAATTCTGTGATCCGGTCCAGTTTCTTTCACCTGAGACGCCTTGCTAAAATCAAGCATATGCTGTCGAGAGCCCACCTGGAGCGGGTACTGCATGCCTTTGTAATTTCTAGGCTTGACTACTGCAATTCTCTCTATGCAGGGTTGTGTCAGTCAACACTGCGTCGCCTACAGGTTGTGCAGAACAGCGCTGCCAGGTTCCTGACTGGGACCAGGAAACGGGACCACATCAGTCCAGTTCTGGCCTCCCTGCACTGGCTTCCGATTTCCTATCGCTCACAATTCAAAATCCTCATCTTTGTTTTTAATTTCTTCCAGGGTGGTGGTCCTCCCCATCTAGCCACTCTCCTGAACAGACATTCCCCATCACGCGCTCTGCGCTCCTCTGACCAAGGCCTGCTCGCTGTCCCTCGGTCTAGGTGTCGTACTCGCGGGGACCGGGCTTTCTCAGTCCTAGCACCGTTACTCTGGAACCAGTTGCCACCCTCAGTTAGGCTGTCCCCATCTCTGCCAGTCTTTAAGAATCACCTAAAAACACACCTCCTCCGCTTGGCGTTTCCAGAACATGTTTGATTTTGGCCCTCTATTATGTTGAATCCATTCCACAGTTTTCATTGGTACACTCAATCCATCCACTCAATCCAATTGTGTTTCACACATTTGTATTTTACCGGAATGTTTCATCTATCTTGTTATTTCCATTTTGTATTTTGTAATTTGTATTTTGTAATTTGAATTTATTTTATTGTTGATTTATTCAGTATAATTACTTACAACTGTACCATGTTCAGCGCTTTGGGCTTCCTGACAGGGTTGCGGAAGGCGCTTTATAAATAAAGCTTTGATTGATTGATTGATTGATTGATTGATTGACGAACACTCTGGCGAACTCTGGTGTTCAGCATTGGTATTGCAACAGCATAACTCCTTTTCCAGCCGTTGGGATGTTGATTCTCGGCTGACACGTTCCAGCACCATGTCTAGTGACAAATCTTACAAGATAAGGACTGATTTCTACTAATAAGTTTAGTTTCCAACAGTGTTTACCGTTAGAACATCTTCTGGGCTGAGATTCAGCTGCTTGACTTGTCAAGTCCACCATTTTACACGGTCCCAGCCCAGCCTGGCCAAGCAGACTTTTTAGCACAACGGTGCCCTCTAGTGGCTGCTGGGTGTAAACTTAAACCCAGTGTTTTGCCCGTCAAAATAAAGTTTTGATATTTTTTTAATATATAAATAACTTTTAAAGAAGAAACTGTACATTCATTTTGCACACCTCTAAACGCCCCGTGGAGGTATTATTTGTATAGTTTTTTATTAAAATGTTCCATACTATTTAATCCTTTTTTGGTATGCCTTGTTTTGTTGGAGTTGTATTGTTAAGTCATTAGGTTTCGGTGAAAACTGTAGAACAACGGTTGTGTTTTTTTGTGCCATGAATTCAACAGAATGAAGCATTTTGTTTCCGAAATACCATAATCCTTCACTCCAAGGTGGAAACATGAATATTTGATAAAATCATTGAATTGAATGGGAGCATTGTAAACACGGGTGCAGAGAAACTTGAGCTGTTAAAGACGCCCACTTGTCAAAACAAGTTGAGAGGGTGTAAAGGAATAACGCCTCGAATGTAATTTGGTGTTTATGCCAAGTCAACTCCACAGAGGCGGAGCTTGTGCAGCTCGTAGCTTTGTTTGTGTGTCAATAAAGTTACCTTTCAGCTGGATAAAATTGACCGCTTCTCTCTCAAGTTCTCTTAAAGCGAGTTATGGATGTTGTTCTGATTGTTGCATCTTTTGTTGTTTTTTAATCTCTAAACCTTTTGGGAGCTTCCCCTCACACTGCGCCCCCCCACCCCCGGAGGGTCTTTTAAAGCAGCAGCTATTTCAGAAGGCTGATCCAGACATTTTAACCATCAGTAAATGCTCTCTGTCTACTGGCATTTCCCTGTTTTGCTTTCAACTTTCCACTGAGTTCCCCCAACAGGAGATGAAAATACCAAATGCCAGCAGTCGGTTATGCTCTGGAGGTGCTCCCTCCTCCTCGTGCTCCTCTTTTAAGGGATTTCCCAGGAGTCTATTCTGCATCCACTCTTATTTATGATGCATGTTAGTCCTGAGGGAAGCACACTGGTTCCCACGGCTGCATGTATTATTGACCAATGTTTACTCTGTAATGGTTTTCCACCATCAGTTTATGCTTAAGTTTGTCGTCTCTCAGTCAAATTAAGAATTCATCCATCCATCATCTGCCACTTACCCAGGACTGGGTCACGGGGAAAGCAGCTTCAGTAGATAATCCCAAACCTATCTCTCTTTCTCCAGCTCATCCTGAGATACTTTTAGGTATTTCTAGGTCACTTTTGAGCTTTAATTCCTCCAGAAAGTCTCTTGAGTGAAGACATCTAGAATACATCCTTAGCAGATGATGAAATTACCTACCTGCCCCATGAATTCATCCATGAATCACCCCAACACTATGGTCTGTTGGGAAATGAAGTCTCAGTGGGTGTCCTGTTGCAGTTTGGTTCTGGGTGAAAGGACTGAAGCCACATTTAGAAACCAACAAGGGACCACTAAACCTCACCTAGAGGTCAGAGAGATACCAAAGCCTCACTCTGGGGTCAGAAATGGGGAGGTGTCTGAAGGTTTGCACCTTAGGGTGATGGTGGCAGGGGAGTTAAGGGCCCATCTCACAACCGTTGAGTCCTTTGGCAAGACACTTAACCCATGTTGCCTGCTGGTGGTGGTCAACAAGATCGGTGGTGCCAGCATTCATCAACCTCGCTCCCGCCACTCCACCGCAGGACCTATGTGGCTACGTTGTAGCTTTTCACCACCAGCCTGGGAGCGTGTGTGTGTGTGTGTGTGTGCACGAGTGCATCGCTGGGTGTGTTTTGAAGTGCCTTGGGGAGTATTGAACCCTAGAAGTCTCTATACAAATACAGGCCATTTACCATGTAAGAAATGATCCAGAAGCAGTTTCACCAGACTTAGTCCACCTCACCTGGATCCTTTTGATGTAGAGGAGTAGCTACATTCGTGCATCATCACCGTTTCGTTATGGTTGGTTCTGCGTGTCCCAAAGACCCCAAAACCTACGTTGTCTGGGGTAGCGTATCGCTGATAGGGTTTAAATTTTTCAAATACCTCATCCAGTGTAGGGACACTGGTGCCTCACCGTGGAACTAGGCAGTACAAACAGCCTCGTCGTTGAGCATGTACCTGTGGGGTCTAGATGGGCACAACCTTAGTAGTACATGGGGTGGGGATTGATCTCAGGTAGGTTTCCCACCTGTAGGAGGATCCATGGCGGACTGGTTCTGTATGGATTAGGAGACATCCAATCCCTGCTTTCTGACACCTTTTAAAAATCTGCTAAACTTTCTTAAACTTTTAAACAAGGCTAATTTTATTAGTTGATCTTGGAGCTAATTATCATTGGTCTTCATTGGTTTCTTATCACGTAGATCTTTTAGGTTGGAAGAGATGAAGCGTTGTATTTGTGTGTTTTCTAAAACTTCAACAAGGTAACCTGCATCACAACCTCTGGAGTTTGTAATGAGGTGCTGGATTTTCGTATGGAAGCATAACTGAGAAGAATCTGGAATAATCACACCTGTAAATGAAGTATTTTGTATTTTATTCAGTATCAAGCATTCAAGAATTATTTGAAGGCAACTTGGAGACAACCGCAGTTCTGCTGTTTTACTAAACCATAAGAAACACTTCTGGTCTTACTGCTTAGATGTTGCCGAACCGTAATTCTCTCCATTTTGTTTCTTATCCTTTCAGACAAGCCAGAGGTAAAAATCGTGGTGGAATTTCCTCAGGGGTTGACGAGGGAAGGAGAGAATTTGGAGCTGACGTGTCAAGCCAAAGGCAAACCTCAGTAAGTCTCAGTTAAACACAGTTTTCAAGAATTTCAACACAAATGCGGCGAGTAAAAGGCAACCTCACCAGCAGAAAAATACAAAGTTACTTGTTCATTCCCATCCCACGGCTGCATCCCTTCGTCTCGGTGGAGTAGGGTTCGATTCGGGCATTTTACCTCCTGCTTTTTTAGCAGAAATGAACATTTGCTTCAAGACAGCGAGTCGAGCAATACAAACACTCACATTCATTAATGATAAGTTATTTATCTTTTGAGCCAACAGTAAAACGAGCAACATGTTGACTGTACTGTAAAAAACAAAATAAAACATATTACAAAAAAGCTGCTGACATAACTTGCTCATTGAAGTTTCAATTAAAAATCTAAAAGTACAAAAATCTATGAACATTATGATTTATTATTGCAAAATAAAATTGCAAGCATTAAAATTTAATGATAAATTTGTAATTAAAATTGATAGAATTTTTTTTCAATTTCAATTAAAGTTAAACATTTACTAAATTTACACTTTTCTAAACCTTTAAACAGGCTTGATGGGAATTTGCAGCAGAATTGTTGCATTTCTGTATTTGTGTGTAAATTGTTAGCCAAAGGTTTCATATTTCTGCTGCAAAACCATTTATAACAAACATATCCATCAAATACTCGTCTGAACAAGAAGAAGTTTAAGAGCAGCGCGTTCCTCTGGTGTCTGTGAGGGAGCACGCTGTTGGGTAGCTGATAGGTAATTTTAGATTTATCCCATATTGCCTTAAAGGACGATACACACAGAGAGAGATTATTTGTAATGTCCGTGAATCGTCATGCGAGAGCTGGGCGCAGAAACCCCCTCCATGGAGCTAACCAGGCCCCCTCTGTTCCTGGGGAAAGCCTTCAGCTCACCAGCTCTGCATGCCCGCATTCTCCACCAAAATGTTAGTTTATTTAATCTCCATAACCCTGGAACCTGAAATAAACACTCTTGACAACATGGAAGACATTTTACCTTGAGTCCCCAAAATAATGGAGAGTTAACGCAGAGGAAACCTCCTCCGAGGCTTTTCCCCCGTCACTCCCAAATCTCCTCAGTTTCCCAGGGGCTTTATTCAGCACAGGATGGGGGAGAAGGCGGGGCCTTCTCAGGTTACAGAGGTACAGTTTTCAGTTGGAAACCCACAATCAACATCCTTGCTCAACCTTTCATGAACAGCAACAGTTGGCAAACACAGAGATTCATGAAGTGTTAATAACACAAAATGGGCATCTTTTAGGCCTCAAAAATGTACAATTATAAAAATACCCAACAGTAGCGTTCCTCCTACGTCCGTCACAGCGGTGGGTGGGGTTTGAGCGGGTGCGTCACATCACTACCCCCCATAACTGTTCTGTCTGGCGGAGGAGCTTATTTGTGTGCATCTGTGTGAAACACGCTTAGGAAAAAAAAAAACAACAGAAAGAGCGGCTCCCCCAGCCGCGACTCGGCTCCCATCGTTCATGTTTATGAGCCGCTCAAACGAATCCGTTCGTTCGCGAACGTCACAACTCTACTCTGTAGGTAGAATTTGTTCAGAAGTACAGTTTTTAAAAGGTTTCTTGTAAAGGATGAATATGGAACACGAACACCAAAGCAAGGTGTCGTAGGTGGAGGTTGTAGCTGCAACAATAGAACAAGGTTTCCAGCCGTCGGGATACCAGGTTCACTGCTGATACATGAACCGTTTTATTTGGGTCCATCTGTTGTAGGCTTCACCTAAACTCACTCTGGTTTTAGATCTTTGATGGTTGCTCGTCTCATGAGAACGATAACGACGTTTTCTGGGCTCAGAAGCAGCTGCTTGAATTGCCGAGTCTGCCATTTCCACAGGGCCAGCCACAATGGTGCCCTCTACTGGCCGTTAGATGCAACCATAAACCCAGTGTTGTGCCTGTCAAGAAAAATAACATTAGATGATTTTTTTATTACAGTATAGCTTTTAAAGCACATATGTGACCTTCATTCTACACACCTCTAAACACCCCATGGAGGTAATAGTTTTTTAAATAAAGCTTTGTATTAAATTGTTCCGTATTCAACTTTTAAGTCAGGTGAGCTTATTTAAATAAAATTTTCAGATGCACACAAATGATGCTAAGTTTCAGTTTTGCAGCTAAGTGACAGTCGGGAAGACCCAGCTGAGCATTTAAACGTCTTCAAGTCATTTTCCCCTCATGTCGGAAGCTCCGAGGCTTTTATTAGTGCTAATCAATTCTGTGAAACGTCTGCCCCTGTCGTCTGAAAGCTCCTGCCTGTCGCTCATTAGGCCACTATTCCACATGTATCATTTGTGAAACACAGATGTTGGTTTGCCTGGATGACAGGTCTTTGTGATTTGAGATGTAATGGGGTGCAAATGAAGCCATTAGACTGATCAGAGTTGTGTAAAGGAGCGAGAGCCTCCGGCAGGATCCTCTCTGAGCTATCCAAACATCAATATAGTCGGCGGTGTTTGTGTCAATCATATTAATTTGTAGACAAGGCGGTTCAGATTTGAACAGAACAAAACAATCATCAGATGATGATGGAGGTGTGCAGTATCGTTGCATTAATGGGTCCAAAGATGGTTTCTGTCTTTCTTGCAGAGAAAAAGAAACGAGGGACGATGAAATGACTCAAGCTAGAAGGTTTTGGGATGTTGAGAACGTTTGTTTTAGATGAGGAAGGCTTTCCTTTACACTGGATGAAGCAGTCGCTATGACAACGTTAACAAAATCAGGATTTTGGCTTCCGGCTACATGTGATGGATGGATGACAGTTTGGAGCTTGCACAGAACTTCCATAGCAACGTTGTGGTGTTTATTTTACTGAGATAGAAGTGTGTGACGGTCCTGATGGGAGCAAGTGTCAGTCCATCCATGACCTTCCTAACCAGCATCGTGTGTTGTGCATGTGTTAGCTATTTTCTCCTCCTGCTGACTCGTACTTCCTGATTCAGGCGCATCTACGCTGTTTATTTTCTGAGTATGACTTACAAGGCATTCATTCCTACTAGAGAATGAATTCATAATATGAGTAAAAAAATTCTTCTATTTTATTAGATTTCCTAAAATAATCTAAAAACCACGAATGTTTGGTTTTGTGTCAAACAACAAGGCTCCATCCCAACCAAGAGGTTGTTTCGACTCATCAGTTTAGTAAAAATGTGAAATTTGAGCTTAAATTTGCTCCAGACTCCAACTTCATTCAACATCTAATCTCACACAAAAATCTAAACCAGTCTCAACCCTCTGGCTTTGATTTATTTTTAAATGATTTATACGAGACTTAAATCTACAGCATGTAGGACACACCTACAAGTACACACACAGATCAAAAACGTTGTGTACTTCTTAACTCCGCCCCCCCCCCCCACACACACACGGTTTCAAACGTGGCGTAGAGACAAGCTCGCTCCCTGTATTCATTTTATAAAGATGAAAACACAATCAATACAGTGAGCCGGGAATTGGAAGTCATTTTCATTAGAGCTGCTGAGAGTTGTGTAGTCATTACCAGCAGATAGCAGAGAGGGCCCCGGCTGCAGGCGGCCATTTGTATTCCAGACGCCTGCCCTTCCTCTCTCCTTACATCCCCATCTTACCTCTTTGCTCTATCTCCGTCTATCACCCTTCTCTAAATTCATTTTTCCCCTCTCACAACATCCAGTCCACCTATAGAATTCCCTTTTTTATTCCTTATGTCCTCATCTCCATCTTAGCAAAAGGTATTCTCATATATTTCTTGGTCTGTTTACTTTTCACTCCTCCTTCTGGAGAGCCCTCGTAGTAGTCATGGCTCTCTTTCCTGTCCGCCACTGCCATTAAACACACTTGTGCTTTGTTTGTTTTGCTCTTGAGCTTCAAACAGCTATTTTCTTTGTTTTTTCCTCTCTTCCCATTGTATTTTTCACCTGATTTTTTTATCCCCATCTCTTATTTGCTTGCTTGATCCTCGCAGAAAGGTTTGAAAAAGATGGGGAAAGAAAAAAAGTAAAACTTTAAAGCGCCACAACAACAAAAAAAAAACCTCTGCTAGAGACCATCAGCACGTGCTCAGGGGAAATAAGAGAACCTGGCAGTGGTCTTTGGAAGCTGCTGCAGCCAAATAGAGGTGCTTTGTCTCCTTATTCTTCCCTAACCCCATGTGACTCTGGGTACTTGGTGCTCATTGTCATAAAAATGGAATACGCCACCCTGCTTTATGCCTCAGTCGAGGCGAAAGACAGAACAAAGACAGACGCTTAGTGGGCAGCCACCGACACAAAAACTTCACAAGAAGGAGTAAAAGTTGGATAAAACCACAGTTAACACGGTTATTGTCATAATTTATATCCATTTAAGTCAAATATGATCATTTAAATAACCTTTAGTTGATGTTTACAAATGGGTTTAAATCTTTAAGCAGCTAGACATTTGGGTTTCATAGACTTTATTGTAGTCAAAATGTTGGGGGGGGGGGGGGGGTCCACAAAAATAAACAATAATAAACAAGAGTCTGCTTCTAGACCTGCAGAAAGAGAGAACAAAAAGAACAAAAAAACAACAACAAACAAACAAAAAATGGGACACAACAACAATACAACAAGAGCAAGCTATCACTGCGTCAACTTGATGATGAAATATATAATCAACATTGTTTAACTGAACAATCACACGATAATAAATCACAGTGCATTTAGTACCAACCACAGCCTTAAGACATGTGTTGAACGTGCCCAAGTCCATACTTATGAGAGCACCATGTGAGCACCTGTGTGTGTACAAGCGCTTGTTTATGTAAGGTTTCTCTATAGGAGCGTCCAATAGAGTGTGAGGGACCACAGATCTGCCCCCTAAAGATGTGTAGGAGACGGGGGAGCTCCAAGTCCCAGAGATCCAGGCGCTGTCCCAGAACACAGGAAGTCCAGGGAGACTGCAACCAGAAAGGCCTCCGCCCCCCTCCAGAGGCTGTTGTACGACTTTTCTAGAGGGCTATTGACACAGTTTGTTTTCTATCATAGGTTTTCTTGGTTGTGTGAGGGCTAAAATACCTGTTGACACAGGTAGCCACTACAAAACACCAGTTCAAGCTGAAAAATGTACATTTCAATTAGATCATCTAAGTAAATAAATGTTAAATGAAAACAAGAATTCATAAAAATCACAATATAAAAGTTTCCTACGATTTTTTATGACCAATTCTGGTTTTTAAAACTATTTATGCTCTAATGTTAATATAACAACCATTTATGGATTTTATATTTTTTAATGTATTTTGTAATTCTAAAACATATTAATAAGTAAATAAAACTGGCCCTCGCCACCTGTAGATCCACCTCTAGAGGGCAGTACACATGTGTAGGGCTGGATATGGAAGATTTTTTTGAAGAAGGTACTAATCCTGATACTCCTATCAACAATAATCTCAAAAGAGCTCATTGCTGTTGGCGAGTATCGCATCTAATCCAGGATCCTTCTAAAGTATTTATGAATACCATGTCCTCCATAACTAAGAGTCTACCGTTTTGTTATTTACCTGATTTCAGACCTCAGCGGGTGAATTGGTTGAAAGTGGATGATGACGTACCGTCCCATGCTGTCATAACAGGAGGTGATCTTTACATTGAGAATCTAAACAAGTCCTACAACGGGACCTACCGGTGTGTGGCGTCCAACCCTCTGGGGGAGTCGTATGACGACTACGTCCTCTATGTCTATGGTAAGCTCACAGAACCACATGAATGTTATTCATTCAACTGTTTCATCTTCTAGCAGTTCTTTAATCCACTTTACCGCTATTTCTGACATAAACTGTCTATGCGAATTTAGATTTTCACTGAGATATTCTAGTGTTTTCAAAGATTCTTTCTGAATTTCATAAAATAACTAATTATAACATCAGTGGAAAAATAACAAGTAATAAAAATCGTATACTTCTGAGTCCAGTAACTAGCGATGAAATAAGAATCATTGTAAATAAATGCATCACTAAAAGAACAATAAAAGAACTACTGACTGTAACGATCTAGACATAACAATAATAAAAAATATAATAGAAAATACCATCCATCCCTTCACTTACATGTGTAATTTAGCTTTCACAACAGGGACATTTCCAGATTACATGAAAATAGCAAAAGTCATACCAATATACAAAAGTGGTGAAAAACACACTTTTTCCAATTACAGACCAATATCCTTATTGTCGCAATTTTCTAAAATATTAGAAAACTATTTATTACTGGGCTAGATGAATTCCTGATGAAAGAAACTATATGAAACGACAGTCAATATGGTTTTAGAACTAATCATTCAACTTCCATGGCACTAATGGAGCTTACAGAGGAAATATCAAAAGCCATTGACAAAAAGAACCATTTCATAAGTATTTTTATTGATTTAAAAAAAGCATTACATACAGTAGATCATGAAATTCTTCTTTAAAAACTACTAAATATGGTATCAAAGCAACGGCTCTAAAATGGTTAACAAGTTATTTGAATGATAGGAAACAATATGTACAAACAAATGGCATTAAATCAAATCTACATGATATTAGCATGTGGGGTACCACAAGGGTCAGTACTGGGTCCGAAACTATTTATTATGCATATAAATGATATTGCCTCTATATCAAATATATTAAAATGTATTCTATTTGCAGATGACACTATCTTTTATTATGCAGGAGATAAGATCAAACAGATGGTAGAAACAGTACAAACTGAGATGAAAAAAATAAAATTATGGCTGGATGGGAATAAACTCTCATTAAACACAGATAAATCATGTTTCATGATATTTAGTAAAAGTAACTCAAATGATACAAGTCTATTAAATATAGATTATATTAATATTACAAAAGTAAAAGAAGTAAAATTTTTGGGAGTTATAATCGATGAAAATGTCTCTTGGAAGCCACATATAAACAATGTGAACACTAAAATAGCTAAAACAATTGCAATGTTACATAGAGTAAAATGGTCACTGGATGATAACTCCCTATATTTGTTATATAATTCACTTATTGCACCATATTTGAACTATTGTATATAAATCCAGGGCACACCATATAAAACTTATACAAATTCTATCAATATATTGCAAAAAAAAAAAGCAATAAGAATCATTACAAGGAGTAAATACAGAGATCCATCTAACTCGTTATTCATAAAAACAAAAACATTAAAATTCTATGACCTAGTGGACTACAATATTTCTAAATTTATGTATAATGCAAACAAAAAAAACCTTCCTAAAATGTACTTAGAAGATTCATAAAAAGACAGAGTAAATGTGAATTAAAAGGATATGAATTATTTACAATACCTAAGCATAGAACAATTATAAAGGAGTGCTGTGTCTCTATATATGGAGTTAAAATCTGGAATAAACTAGGTAATGTAATCAAGGATGCGAAGACGATATTTACTTTCAAAAACTAATAAAAAATGAAATACTGGAATCACAGACGTGCAAATCAATTATATAAAAATAAATAAATAAAGCTATAGAAGATGTGTGTAGGTATATTCATGTGTGTATGTATAAATATGTATGTATGTTTGTTTATGTGTATATGTAGTGGATACGTGTGTATATCTACATGTACATGTATAGATAAAAGAATATGCGACCATATGGGCATGCGATGCACATTAATGTATATGTGTATGTGCAAAAATCCTTTTGCTTTTTGAATTATTATTACTATTAATTTTTTCTTTCTTCTTTACAAATTGAACTCAAGTTAGCTAACCAGTCAAGCAATTACTTTGTGTAGGCCAATTTATAATTATTGTTATTTCATTGTAAAAATGTCATTTTAGTTCAAAAAGGGGCAGATAACATAAGTTTTCTTCTTTCTGTGTTCACTTTTCATTTTCTTGGTTTGAGAAACGTCATTTTATTTGTTAGTATTGTTTTTTTCTATTTTAATAATAAATGAAAAAAAAATAAAAATTGTGTAAATTTTAAAAGACCGGACGTTATTGGTGCAGCGTAATTTCAAATACTGAGTGATTTTTAGCTCAGCTAAGTGTCCTTCACAGCACTTCTAGTATAATAAACACCTTTTTGGCATTAATCACATTTGAAAAGTGACTCTTATAAAAGAACCAATTATTTGTAATGTCCCTTCTGTAACCCTAACCCTAACTCTTCAAACAGCTGATTGCTAAACGCTTTTTGTATGATTGCTTCTATATTTATTTATTTATTTATTTATTTATTTATTTATTTATTCACTAATTTTGCCTTCAATGTGGCACCCAATTGTCTGATTTAATTTAAATAAACTTATTTTAATTTAGTAAATTCATGAAATTCACAATCAGATTTTTCCTTAGATGTAATCAGTCAAAAAACTTGTTTTTTTTAGTGTGGCTTTTCCACATCTCTCTGCCTACACACACACACACACACACACACACACACACACACACACACACACACACATACATGTATGTGTGTGTATATATATATATATATATATACATACAGACATATATATATATATATATATACATACATAAATACATATATATATACATACATATATACATATATATGTTTTATGTATATTTATATATGTATGTATATATATATATATATATATATATATATATATATATATATATATATATATATATATATATATATATATATGTCTGTATGTATATACACACACACATATATATATATATATATGTGTGTATGTGTATATATACATATATATATACAGACATACATGTGTGTGTGTGTGTGTATATATATGTATATATATATATATAAATATATATATATATATATATATATATATACACACACACACACACACACATGTATGTCTGTATATATATATATATATATATACAGACATACATGTGTGTGTGTGTGTGTGTGTGTGTGTGTGTGTGTGTGTGTGTGTGTGTGTGTGTGTGTATGATTCTAAATGACGATAAATAATTTTAAATTAAAAAAAATTCCTGCTTAGTGGCCTGATAGTATGGGTGTCCAGCCTGAGACTGGGAGATTGTGGGTTCAAATCCAAGGTCATACATGCTTGATACTCATTATGTGGTTCGCAGAGGTAGAAAGAGTACAAAAATTTCCTACTTAGTTACGAGTACCAATACTTTGATAATTTTTTACTCAAGTACAAGTAAAAGTACTTGCCTAAATTTTTACTCAGGTAAAAGTAAAAAGTTTCATAAATAAAATGTACTCAAAGTAAAAGTTATTTAGTTACATTTTTGTCAGCGTAAGGATGGCTACATCTAAGTAGTGCTAAATTACAACGCCAGTTCACAACACGCTCGTGTGTGCACGCACACACATGGACACACACACAGGGATTTCTGTCAGTGAGAACAGGACGTGCACGTTGATTGGACGAGGTTTTTCTAGGCTTGTATGTTTCAATTGTGATTAAAATTATTTTTTATTTAGAAAAACATGAACTTTAAATTCATGCATTTATCTCCTCTTGTAACACTTAAACATGTTTTAAAAGGCTTGTATCATGATATGTTACACTTCCCAGACCAAAGATAAGATAAAACATTATCATAAACACTGCAGAGACATCATTATTTATGAAATATAAGTTATTTTCCTGAGCCATTACTTCAGCCAAGATATAAGATGAATGGATTTGATGAAACCACGCTGTCTCTTGCAGTCCTATATGTGTAACACACACACACACACACACACACACACACACACACACACACACACCAGGGTATGCGCGGGTCCTTAAAAAGTCTTAAAAAGTCTTACATTTACTTTTCCAAATTTAAGGCCTTGAAAATCCTTAAAAATTACAAATAATCCTTAAATACAGTTTCCAAATGTCTTAAATTACCAAAGACCCAATAAACTAGATTAGTATATTTCTGACATTTTCGTGAATTTCTAGTTAGTGTTCAGCATTTTTTGTGTGCGATGTTGGGAAAAGCGGAACCGTACACATTCAGCTGGTTGTGAAAGGGGGCTATTTTTAGATGAGCACATTAGCTGGTTAAGCTAGTGGGAGCTTGCGCCATGGAGAAGTGCAAGTTTAATGGTAACTGGATGCAGGGACGAAATTTTGATTTCAGAAGTGGGGGGGACACAGCAGGCTTGTGCGGATTTGGGTGGGGGGGTGTTATGTAAAGACCCCTTGACACGTCACGTGCCCATCTCAATAATTTTTCCATCCTCAATATATATATATATATATATATATATATATATATATATCAGAGTTAAAAAATGTACAACTCTATTATTATTTTTATTCATTATCATTATTGAAGTGCAGTTTTGGCTGTTGACAATGGATAGGCCATTGTATTTATTGTTTTGGGTCTTTTTTTATTGTTTTTGGTGCAACATTTTCTAACAGGGAGTTAGATTCCTTTTTTATTAAATTTTTGTTTGTTATTTTTATTCATTTAGAAGTTCTGGTTCTGGACATTTCAATGTTAAATGAAGGTTTATTTGTTGCATTTTAAAGGGTGTACTTGCATTATTATGATATATTAACATTATATTAGTGGTTATTTTGGTCTAGATAATGTTGACAATATCGTTTATCATCAACAATTTGTTGGACAAAATATCGTCCAGCAAAATGTGTTACTTTCCCAGGCCTAGTCAAAAGTATAAAAATTATTTATACATAAACGGTCCCTCCTGAGATCTGGCCGTTTGTTCATTTGCTGTGTTAGAGGACATGCTGAACTAATGTTTTACACATGATCATCACCCTAACATTTGAGTGTATAAAAACATATTAAATATGTTTTTTCCCTTAAAAGTGTTTAAACAGTTGTTGCATTTCAACACACAAAAAATAAATGGAAAAAATAAGATAAATCTAATGAAAAGTGTACATCTTTGACATTAAGCTCAAAAAAATCTGTTGACGATGATGATACTGTTCATTTTTCAGAGCTTTTTAATGTGAACATATACATTGCAATAGATAAGTTTACAATAAAGTTAAATGATAAAAGTTTTGAAGTTACACTTCTACTACTACTACTACTAGTAATAATAATTATGATGATAATAGTAATAATAATAAAACAATAATTATAATAATACGAATAAATTGTGTCTGAGGAGTCAGTTATGTGGAGGAGATGAGTTTGTAAAAGTTAGTTTTGAGTATGTTTGTGAAGGAGGAGGTGAGTCTGAGCTTAATGCAGGTCTGTCACATGTTCCAACTTACGTTTTGACTTTGAAAGAAGTCTCTTATATCCACTTTTCGTTTTCTTGACATGCTGCCTCCTGGCTGTGCATAACTACCAAAGACTCACAAATGAACACTTATTCAAATGTTATGTAGCGTCTAGTTGACGATGTGACTCAGTACCGGTGTTCCCTAGCGGCTCCAAACTAGCAAAACAACGTGAGCACGTTCTGACAGTTTACAACTTGAGTGACAGCAGCAACAGCCAATAATACGTTAGCAAGTATCAGCAGAGCCAATAGATTAGCTTTTGGGCGGGTCTAATAGTAAACCGGTTTCCGTTTCGGTCCTAGTGCTCAACCAAATCCATTTAATGGAGCGTAATATTGTTTTTGGACGGAAAAAAGTGCAGGGGACCAAAACTGCCTTTTGAAAAAGTGGGGGGGGACATGTCCCACCCGTCCCCCCCCAAAATTACGTCCCAGACTGGATGGCTAATCCCACGTTCGCGACGTGGTTAGCACCGGTTCCAGGCAATAGCTGGAAATTATAGCTTAAATAAATTTAAAAAAATAGCTTAAATTTGGTCAAAGTGGTCTTAAAAAAAGGTCTTAAAAAGTCTTAAATTTGGCTCCCTTAAACCTGCAGTTACCCTGACACACACACACACACACACACACACACACACACACGCGCGCGTCATGACTAATAATTTAACTACACTGAACTGCTTTAGTAATACTTTAATCTCTTATTCTGGAGTAAAATAAAGAAACAAGCTAAATCATCACATATGTGTGGCATCAAGAAGCATCTTCTGAGTTCAAACACAGGGATGGAGCACCATGTTTACACCTGAACAGTATCAGGATGTTTTAACTCACGGAGGCCTGCAGGTCTTCTGTTTTATGAGCAAAGCGCTGCTAATCTGCTTGTTATGAGCGCTGAACGTTATTTTGCCGCTGCTGTGCGGAGCGGTAGAGAAACACATTTCAAACACCGAACCGAGCAGAATTCTGATGACGTCACACCGGTGCGCGAAGGTGCGGGTTCCAACCCACAGGAGAGGAGGGAGAGAGGAGGTCAACAGCGAGTTGATCACAGGGTCTGAACTGATGTTTTGAAGCAGAAGTGTAACCCCCCCCCCCCCCCCACCCCCCACCCCCCGGTGTAGAGGCGGCGCTCATGCAGGAGTCTCTTTCCGTTCCGACGCTGCTACACAATATTTATAATTTATGAAGCCTATAATTTATTTTTACTCAGTAACGGATGTGATTTAAAATGTAGCAAATTACAATTCTTTTTTAAAAACTTAACTTACTCGAGTAAAAGTAAAAGTACAGCTTTTAAAAACGACTTCAAAAGTATAAATAAACAAAAAAGCTACTCAATTACAGTAACGTGAGTAAATGTAATTCGTTTCTTTCCACCTCTGGTGGTTCGATTGGGGGGGTTAAACCACCAAATAGCTCCTGAGCGCGGCCACAGCTGCAGCTTACCACTTCCCCAGAGAAAAGGTCAAGTGCAGAGAGCAGATTTACCAGAGTGTGACAACTAATGTGACTTTATACACCGGTAATAATTATGCGTAATAATGTGCAAACCTTTATCGAACAGCCTAAACCTTCATCAGAAGTCTCAAGTTGACTAAACCCTGGAAGTGTTTGCCACCGGTGTCAGGTACCTTCTGTAACGGTTTCTCTAGGCTGTTCCCAGAGTTCGATCCAACAAGCCAAACTCAGATGTTTTCTGACTCAAACTCCTCCTCCTCCTCTGGCCCTTCCACCACATTCAAACTGGATCAAGGTCAGGGCTTTGACTATAAGAAGTGTGGCGCCCCAAAAGTCACACAAGAAAATAAAGCTTTACACGTGAGCTTTTTTAGGGGGGGGGGGGGGGGGGGCAGGTTGGATCGATTTGGTCCTTTTTCATGTTTGCTGTTCTTTGGTCCGCCACCGTTTCCCGCTAGGATTTTGAGTCTTTTCTAAAACATGAACTATTTTCTGTCCTTAAATTTTCTGTTTGCTTATATTTTCTAAAGTTCATTAACTTAAGCAGCAGAGCAGGCTTAGAGAGAAGCCCTGGCTTCATATTACCGTCACAGAGGAGGAGAAAATAATATTTATTAATGCCTGAGACTCAGCAGCACCTGTGAGTAGACGTCAACAGCTGGCTTGTTGTTCACACACATCTGTGTGACTGAGATATTTTCTGATTATAAAGTCTAAGTTTGATTCTTATGAGTGTTTACTATCTTTAAAAATGCACGTTGTGTTTTCAAGGCTTTGAAAGTGTTTGTTTTAGGGAAGTTTTTCTAGATTTGGTTCTTTTTAAGTGTTTTTGGACCAGGCAGTGAACGCATCACAGCTAAGTAACAATACTAAATCCAACTTTTCTCTCAGTGAGTAAACTCACTAAGTGCTAACTCATGCGAGTAGAACCTAACCCTAAAATATCTAAAATCAGTACTGACAGGTCAGAGCTGTGCGTCAGTATCGGCCCTCAGAACCTGAATCGGTGCATCTCCATTTGAACGTGTGACTTTGGTTCCAAACCTTTAGTTTAACGAGACAGGGAAGTAAAATCATCACCTGTGCATTAATTCTGTGTTTCTCCTAACTGCGTTAATTAGTTTTATTTTTATTTTTTTACCACAGGAAAAGAATGTTTTACCCTTTTTTTTGCTGATGTTTCGACCACCACTGCAGTCTTCCTTGGAGCTTGCTGCTGTTGGCGGCATCATCTCCTTCTCCGTTTATCTGCAGGCAGCGGAGGACGATGTCGTCCTCTGCTGCCCGCGCTCTCCTCGTCGATGACACAGTCCCATGCGTGATCCAATGTGTAGACCCCATCGTCTCTTTATGGTTGTGTCCACATCTCCTTATTTCAATGGCTCCCTTAATCCATCCATCCATTTCTGTTGTTCCACGTGTATGATCCCTGTTCTGTCCCAGTCCGTCATGTGATTCTCCCTCGTGCAGTGGTCTGTGAAGGCTGATTTCTTTATTGTACTTTCTGCTTCTTGTTTCGTGGTTCTTGTGTGTCTTCGACTTGTTTTTTTCTCACACTCTTCTCTACGTTCTGTTGTTCATGTGTTGAGTTGGCGTCCGGTTTCTCCTATGTTTGATTGCATAGTTTATATGGTATTTTGTATATGACTCCACACTTGTGTCCTGCTGATGAAGGTAAAACTACTCTTTTCCTGTGTTAAAAAAGAACAAGTAAGGCAATCAGTGTGAGTGTGGTGCTGGTAGATCTTAATAACTCACATGTAAAGTGCTTGAATGTGATTTTGGTAAAGATCTAGGAACCCTAACAGATGTAACATCTGGACCGGATCACACATTCAGCAGCTATGTGGCGCACGCACATCTCTGTTGTTACATTCATCAATTTGAAATCAGAGCACGAATCAACTAGAATGAGACCTCAACGGGCATTGCCAAC
This sequence comes from Nothobranchius furzeri, assembly GCF_043380555.1. Classification (NCBI taxonomy): domain Eukaryota; kingdom Metazoa; phylum Chordata; class Actinopteri; order Cyprinodontiformes; family Nothobranchiidae; genus Nothobranchius; species Nothobranchius furzeri. The sequence goes on along the minus strand of NC_091750.1, from coordinate 28,979,523 downwards.
GTCTGTTTGGTTTTAAAAAATGTTTGCATTTTAATTGTTATTTAGGTTACCCCCAAATTCCACTACCTCCGCTCCGCTCCGACACGAACTCCGCAGCAAAATCGGTCCCGTTGTAGTCAATCAGAGCAATTCCACTACTGCGGCCGTGCGGCGCCTTCTGTTCCGGCGTCCGGCAAAAATAGAATCGATCCTATTTTGGCCGGACGCCGGAGCACCTCCGCAGTCAATGGACAGAAATCACAACCGCCCAACAGGAAAAGGAGCGAGCACAACTTCCGTTATTTCACAATAAATCGATAAACAAAAGGCGTTTTTTGTTTCATATGCACAGGTTTAACAACTTTTAACAACTATCAATGGCGGCTGAAGTTTAAATGCACAAAAGTAAGCCATAAATACAGTTTCTACTATCAAAGTAGTCACACTTTGTAGATCCAAACACTGCTGATCTCTCAACACACATGATGGGCAGATTAAACAGTTCATGCCGATGCTTCTCCCACACAACGGGTGTTTGGATCTAACTTCCGCGTTTATTGCTCGGACTGTATCGCAAGATCTCGAAAATCCCGCGCATGTTTGTTTGCCCCCCTCAGGTCTCCGCACCGGAGCGGAGCCGTTGTAGAGCGGGTACCAGTAAACATTGAGTTCGGAAGCGAGCGGCTGCGGAAGGCGGGGGCGGAGCGGAGCGGAGGTAGTGGAATTTGGGGGTTAGACTTCCTTTGGAGTGATCTTTCCCGACACACCTCTCAAACATCAGTATTGACAGCATTAATTCAGTCGTCTACATGAAACAGCATCCACTCACATGTGATCGTCCTGCTGATCGGAATAACTGAACTCTAAAGTCACTTTTTATTGGTCAGTTTTTTCTAGAGTTTCTCATTTATAATAATGATCCTTAGTGAGCCAGTCTGATTTTGCTTTAGACCAATTTCTTGCAGATTTGTGGAAAATGTCACAACTTTTCCTGAACCTTTCTGTTTACCGTTTGGAGAAACCTGGAATTGGATCTGAGCGTCCCTTTCTTCTGGAATCCTGTTGAACCACAAAGCTGTTCCAGGTTTAGCTTTTTAGGAAGTTAAAAGTAAAAAATGGTGAGGAAAAACTTCATTCTGAGCTAAAAGGTGTTTTCTCCAAAGGTAGACCGGACTCCAGTGAGTTATTGGATTTCATTTTTAATAAATCAGTTAGATTTATATATAAATCCCTACGAATCTGAATTTTTTTAATCCTCTTATAATTTCTTCAGCACAAAACTACCAACCAGGTAAGAGAAGATGACTTTTATGTATTATTCATTTCATTTTGGCTGAGTTGTGGTTTTGAATCAATAAACGAGTGATGCTTGCTCTTTTTATAAACCTGCTGCTGCCAGATTCTCTCTTTTCTGTGTTGATCTTGCATCCTGCTCTTTCTGTGTCCTCATCACATTATCTCAGCATGCGTTTGTTCTGCTGATACAATAACCCCGACGTAACGCTCTAATGTGCCCGTTTTCCTTCACTAGAATTACTTCCCAATCACTTTGGGTAGAGCCTGAGCTACCACAGAAATTATTTAGATGCTGTTATCAGAGGGAAAGGGTTTTGTTTCTGCGTGGGGTAAAGTTTAATGTCTGGTGGACACCAGCTGAATATGTGTTATTTACAGCAGGCCCTGCTGTATTAATGATGTGAGCAGTAAAACAGCAGAGGCACCACCACAGATCAGGAAACAGCCCATATTAAAGCTGTTAGGCAGAATGTGATGATTCCAACATGTTGCTCAGGAAAGTGTTGCTTTGTACGGTATCTTTATGGTTTTTAAAGTGAGGGAATTATAACAAAGTAGAATTGTGTTTCTAATGTTGACCATGGTCTGTATAGGTGTTTGATCGTCTTTAAAGTACTTGGATTCATTTTAAAAGCGTTTGAAATACTTGAAACTGAAGTTGCCAGATCTGAAACTCATGGGGTTGATGTTTTACATTTTATTTTTCTGTCACTGAACACATCATTAAAGCTGGAGTACGTAGAAGTAATTTAAAACATTTACACTAAGTCCCTCTCCCACAGCAAAACGAATCATTAAAGGGAGACTAGTTCGTTTTGGTTGCTTTTAGCACCCCCTAGTGTGCGTTTGGAGAGCAAAAGCGAAACCTATCTCCTTGCTGTGCATTTGTCTTTTTAACACCTTCATCTAACAGCTGAAATGTCTCCCAGCCTTCCTTAATGTCTACAGGTGTGATGCATCACTAAATTAAACAAATCAGCTGTGTTAATGATCTAAAACATGCAGGAAGCTCAATTATTCCTAAGTCCCAACAGAGCGGCCCACCAGTCTGAAGTTGCAAGTCGAAGACCATGGTTTCCCCCAGCGCTCTATAAGCCTGGCGGGCCGCCAGGCTAAGCGTCATGCCCCGGCCCCCTCCCCGACCCTACCGTGTCTGCTGACACGAACGAACTAGAGCCCTCCATCAGCTGATGTTTGGAGCTACGTGATTAGAGTAGCGTTCAACGTTACTGTAGCGAGACCGGCTACAGCAGGGGTTACGCACACAACACTGCACACCAGCTCAGTTCAATCCGATGTCTTTCCGGTGTCTCTGTGTAGTGACGTGTAGTGACAGAGTCTGTAAGCTCCTGCTAAGCAGTCAGATCACCCTCCTCTTCCTCCTCCACCTGTGTTTGAGCACACAGGCGGGTTGATTATTAAAGTGCTCCAGCTGGGGAGAAGCACATTCCCGCTGACACTCCCGTTCTCCTCCCACGTCCCAGTCCATCTCCCACGTCCCAGTCCACAGTCAAAGTTACACTAGATGGATTGTTGTTTTCAGCACGCTGTAGCGTCAGCAGAGGTGTGCTAACATCACGAAGGCCAGAATCCTACCTGTTTTAGATGTTTTCCTGCTTGAACGCTGCGGTTTTGATTAAAATGAGTGTTCAGCAGCTCCTGCAGAACCCATTAAAGGCAGGGGAGATAGTTCAGCAGTTAGAATCAGCTGCGTTTGAGCGGAAAAGTATTATTAAACGTTACTTATCCTTTAGAGCTACCAAGCTATTTGTGTGTATGTGCGCAATACGAGGCAGGCTTCCGCCTCCTTCCAGGGACTATTTCCTCTCCTTGATGACATCACACTATGAATCCCAGTTTGAAGCAGCACAAAGGGATTCTAAGGATTCTCACAAAAGCACTAAGTAATGCAAACAGATCTAAAATTAAAGCTGCATCACCAGACATTTTGGTTGTTGTGATTGCTCTCTAAACTTTCCACTGAGAACATTTAGCAAGTTTGCTCAAGTGAAGTGGCCTAAATGCTGGTATGTGATGCTTTTCAGTGTGAGGCATTTGTTGTTGCTGAATTCATGAAGAGTTGCCTTTCAAATCCTTTCATAACTATCCAGGCGGCAGGAAGAACTCTTTTAACAGATGGTAAGCAGCACAGCTGCAGTTACCTCTTAGTACCTCAAGATAAAAATGGAATGGTAGTAAAATATTCATCAGTGTAGCAGAAAAAAAATTGTGATGCATCAAGAATGCATTTGAGCACAAGGGTGCGTATATATATATATATATATATATATATATATATATATATATATATATATATATATATATATATATATATATACACACACACACACCGTAAATCCTCTAATACAGGCCCGGGCCTGTATTTGACTCAAGCTCATCAAGCTCCAGGCCTTTATTGGAAGGAGGACCAGAATTAGAGGCAGGCCTCTATTTCTATTTGAGCAAAATGAACTAATGGTTCGCTGGAGTTTTTGACAAGTAAAATTGTGCCCACATTTTCAAAGTTAAACACATTTCTTTTAACAACGGTAGTTTCTGCTTCAGCCCTCTCCCCCCTTCCCCTGCGCAGCGGCCTCAAACTCACTGATGCGCCTGCAGCCTCTCAGAGTTCCTGCTGCTCTAAACATTAAAATAATTATTTCATTTTCTGTTCCTCACTTCTGATTACCTTCAATGGTGTCTGTTTGTTGCAACCAGCAGGTACAAAAACTAACTTGTTTTTATTTGACTATTTTTCTGTCCTGTCTGTTTATTATCTTCCTGCATCTCCTCTCAATCCTAAAGAGAAACTGCTACCTGGGTTCATATTCACCTCATGAGTTACCTTTGAACTGCAGTTCTAAAAGATCTACCGACCGCTAAAACAGCGTAGTGCTCGCCGGCCGCACCGGTGAGGTACGTCACCGGAGGACAAAACAGGTGATGCGCCCCGCTCCACAGCAGCGAAAAGCATCAGGCACAAATAAAAGACAGAAAACATAAAAGGAAATGAGCCGACATGAACGATCGCGTGTTAAATTAGTTTTTGAGGTGGCGACACCTGATTTGATAATGTTACTGTGGCCGTGCTCAGGACGCAGATGTCTGGAGCGCGTCAACAATCAGAGCTTTGCATGTGCAAGCTGGTTAAGGTTAGGATGGGGGTGAGGGGAAGGTTAAATTGCAAGAGGGTAAAGGTCACAATTTGGTTAAATGTCCGTTTTACGGCGGGTGTCAGTACCGACGCTCTGGCACAGCGCGTTGCCTCCCGATGCGCAGGAGCTTGTCACCTGCTGACAGCAGGCTGTTGTCTTTTCCGAGGACTGCATCTTGCCGGTCATTATCACGTGACAGCGACTAGTCGATGACAGGCATAACAAGTCACTATAGAGCGGTGAAGTCGACTAGTGACTAGTTCATACAACCCCTGCTACTGCTCCCCAGAGTGTTCTGCAGCATAATCAGCACGTTCTCTTTGAACTTGATATCAAATTTTCGCCTCCTCTTCGTCTCCGCACGGTTAAAGTTACCCTCGCAGTCTATCACTGGCAAATCAAAAGTGAGACGGATGACACAACCGCCCCCCTGTGGTACTTGCTTGTTACCACATTCCACCCGGCCACAATAAAAAACGGCCATTATTCACCCCCGCCGACTCCGACACCGGCCACAGTATGAGACCCGGCAGTTAATTAAATACAGGCTAATATCAGAGGATTTACGGTATATATATATATATATATAATATATATATATATATATATATATATATAATAGTATTTTAAGCTCTTTGAATTAATGCATTTTTTAAGGTTTCTCCATATTTTGATTTCTCTGTTTTACACCATCTTTTAAAACATTTGATCACCATCTTTTATTTTATTTATAGGCAGTGATTTTAGACTTAATGTGCGTTTTCATCCAGTGTGAACGTTTTGAAACATGTGCAGCTCAATTAGAAGAAAGCTGGAAGCAGCTCACTGTATGTGATGCAAACTAAACAAAATAGTGGATGTGGAAGTTTCATGAGCCATCACACCACCTCTCCTCTGGGTCAAACACGATGAGGCGCCATTTCTAGTGTATTTAACAGTGGAACCGTGAATCCTCTTATTCCACCACTAGTTTGGCTGAGCTGCAACATAACAGATTGCGGTTCTAGATTCCAAAAAGACTCTCATTAATTGTTTTAAAAGCTGCTAGCCCAGCACACGAGCCGTGAGAGGAATTCATTGTCCTTTTTATTGCTTTGTCCCACTGAAATGAAAAATATGCAAATAGAGATTTTTCTACTGTTTTAATATTGAATGTAAATTATTTAAATGTTCATAAAAACAACACAAAAGTCTTGTCTCAACAGCTTAGCATCACCAGGAAGTTTTTATTCATTGCTTTGTGTTGTCAGCTATTGTTTAATTTAAGTAGAAACTAGATTTATTGTTAGCAGAAATGCTGTTTGAATGCTGAGAGCTGAAACCTGCTGAAGATCTGAGCTAAAGTTAAGGTCAATTGCCCTATGCCTATTTTGAAGCCTATTCCTCGAAAAATGGTAAAAATGGTATTTAATGGTAAAAATGGTTTAGATAGTCTTGTAGTGCTGGGTTTGCTGATTCATTTGATGGGAATTATTACTATTCCTTCTGTAGTGTGAGGGTGGTTTTGGGCCTGTTAAGGAACTAGCATCACAGGGTCCCCCACTTGGGGGACCCTAGGGCTTAAGGGGCTAAAAATCAATTTTTAAAATTTTACTGTGAAATTATCACTAAATAGTTATTTATTTTCCCCCCAAGAAGCCACGCCATCTTTCTTGCTTTATTCTACTAACCGGTAAAGAAGGCTAGAGGCTAACGTTGAGCTAACAATGCCAACAGTGAATTAGAAGCAAAAAGTCAGCTCTAAAAGCTATTATTGCAATGACATGTATGTATGAAGAGAATAATAAGTCAATGGTGGCTTTTTATTTCTTTTAATGAGTTGTTTAGATAAGCAAGATGGAAACTTCCTCTAAAGCCTGAGAAATATTACCGTAACAAGCGTAGTAATTTCTTCCTACCATATAACACCCAAGAGTTCTAACTCCAGATATGACTATGGGTTTTTCTACTTATCAACTTACTGTGCATGACTTGTCTTTGCTTGTCATCTAGAATCTTCTGGCGCTCATCTGTAACCGTGGTAATTCATGGTGCAGCAATCAAAAGGCGATGTTTTTTATGGGCTGCAGTAACCACATTTCCACAAAAAGATAGTACAAAAGCATTGTATCCCTAAAAAATGTATGTGTATGTATGTATGTATATATATATATATATATATATATATATATATATATATATATATATATATGTGTGTGTGTGTGTGTGTGTGTGTGTGTGTGTGTGTGTGTGTGTGTGTGTGTGTGTGTGTGTGTGTGTAAAATGCAAGGAGTTTTCATGTAACAACAGATAAAAGCTGTTTTTTTTAAACAAAAACCACTAAAGTTTATTTTTAATGATACAAAAAAGCATAATACACAGCTAATAACCACCATTACAGCTGATAGAATAACAAAAAGATGCATCTTTGCAAGAATGGATGAAAACAGAGTTCAGTTTTTCATATGAGCTCTTCACATCTTCACAGCTGAGTGTTTTAACCTGTAACATCTTATTAAAATAGCACAAAAAGTAGGAACAAACAAAAGGAAAGTAAGAAAAACAGGAAAACAATCGTTTAAAGGCAACATTAAGACCATGAAAGACGCATTAAAAACGTTTCCATAAAAATACACAAAGCAGAGAATCAACTGCACCAAAAGGCCGTTTTTGTTGCTTCGGTTTTGTGAAATTAGCAGCAGGCGCTTCGGTCATCTCTGCTTCTGAACAACATGACCTCATGGTGAGGCAGCAAGATACCCCGCTCTCGTGCACCTACACATCCTGGTAGGAGAAACACTGTAATTCAAAATGTGGGCAACTAAAAGCCTCACACACACAAAGCCGCCACCATTAAAACCTCTGAAGACCTCCATCCTTTCACAGCTCATCTTTTGACGACTTTGATGTGTCCGTAGGCCCCACGCTACTAATGCCGACTGTAATTCAGCAGCATAGCGTGCCCAACATTCGGCTTGCTAATGGGAAGACAGGATGTTATGGCTGAACTGTCAGAAGCTGATTCTCACATTATTTTCTAGACCTCCCTCCAACAGCAACCAACACACACACAAAGAAACGCACCACCTGCTGCTCCTCCACCGTCACCACCATGAAAGGACCCCCGCAGTTTGCCGTTTACATAAGCAGAATGTGCAATGGGTGGCATGTATATATGGAAAAACATTCCCTTTGAACATCCAGAATCAAAGAGCGTCATGGGCCGAGGACAGACCCCGGAGACATTTAGTGGAACCTGCAGGCGTTGCATAATACTCACACATGGCTGTACATTTCAACCCTGCTGTGAAGGAGCAGGATCAGAGCTGCCACTCACTCCCTCTGTGATCAACTTGCAATAAAACGAGTGTGTTATGTTAAAAAAGACAAAAACAGTTGCACGCATTTCTTCACATTATTCAAACGGTCTTAAAGGTCTTATTCACAGAAAAACCATAACAAGCTTTTTTTTTTTTCTAATCTCAGTCCCCATCGCCTGCACTAGCAGCAGAAAGCTAGTCTCTTCCACTTCACAGAGAAAATTTGGATTCAAGGCCCCGCCCACCTTGGCGTGCAACCGCCCACAAGAAGGCTGTAGTCATTTTGCGGTCAGAAGAAAGCCGAGTGTGTCTTGTTGGCTAGTAGCTAACCATTAACTCTACAGCATGGCGGAACACATTCATTTGCTGAGACAAACGCCAACGTTTACATTTTTACTCGAGAACAACGTGCGAACGGAAGCAGTGGAAGAGTCTCGCTTTTGTTAGACATACTCAGTGATGGGTTAGTTACTTTTAAACAGTAATCAGTTATAGTCATTAATTACTTTGTCAGAAACGTAACTCAGTTACTGAATTTCAAGATCATAAAAGTAACTAATTACCAACAAAAATTACTTTTTAGTTACTTTTTCATTTAAAAAATGCAAGTAAAATGGGAACTGAATAGAACTTACTTGATTCTCTATAAATTAGAACAATACTAAAATCTAAATGAATAAATTGACTTGAACATAGTAAAATGAATGTCAAATTGTTTATTTTTAAATTGAATAATTTAATTTAATGGAGGAACTACAAACAGGAAACATTACACTAATCCAGACTATTCAAACATCAGGTGTAATATTTAACAAGACACCAATCAACTACATTTCTTGTTCGTAAGCCTTTAAAGAGCAAGTCACCCCCTACCAGAGTATTACTCCACTCCCACTTCCTGTTTGAAAATGCAACAAATGCTGTTGCCTAGCAGACCGAGAGGGCGGAGCCGCTAACAAATACACACACACGCACACAGGCTCACAACGACATTGTGACATCATATTGTACAAGCTAACTTTCTAGGGTACCTCTTAGCCAATAGCGATGGCAGATATAAATTCAAATGCAGTGACAACGGCGCAACACTGACAGTTTTAGGCAGAAAAATTAAATTTTAACTGAAATGCACTAAAGTGCAAAACTGTTGACTACACGTGTCTGCAGCACGATTACACACACATTTTTATAGTTTATCAGAACAAAAGTTGATTTGGGGGTGACTTGCTCTTTAGTGTCTCAGTGAGGTTGAATTACTCAAACACTTTAATTAATAATTGTGTGTTTTATTATCATTTCTGTCTCTCATAATCTAGTAACAGCGTAACAAAGATTCTCCGAACGACACCAGAAAGGGCACAAACCAGATCGAGGACTTTTGTTTACTAGCATGGGTCAGACCCAAGCACAGAGGTGCTGAAGCTGGGTGGTTAAGGAGCAGTTAGACCTACGGAAAGTCCCGCTGTCACGTCAAGAAGGATATACTTCCAGACCGCAGAGCAGATTCACACCTGCAGCAGCGAGTCTGCAGGTCTCCAGGTCTGCATCTGTAGACTATTCATGACGACTTCCTCGTTCCTCACTGGCTGTGATGTGATTGGATTAAAACATTTGCTCTTTTAACTCCTGATCAGCTGAGTTATAGTAATGCAAGAATTTTCTTATCAGTAACGGAAACGGCGTTATGACAAAAGACAGGAATTAGAGTAATTAGATTACTCCTTACTGAAAAAACTCACTTTCGTTAGTTACGCAGTTGTTTTTTTATTCCCGTCACTGACCATATGATGTTTACATGTCATGGATATAAATGGGTAAGCCTCGTAATTTGTCCCACCCACTCCGACAACCTTCTACATCCTGAAACGGGAGCGCTAGAGCTTTTTCCCACCTGAAACTACACACAGGGCGCTCGTTCATGCCAGAGACCACAGCAGATTTTTCTTTAATTGAGTGAGTAAGACCTTTAAAACACGATCAAGTGTATTTGTTTTTATCTCAAAATGTTTGTTGTATATTATGTTTTAATCACGAGCCAACTTTTTATAGCACCTCTACATCTTTCCCCCCGCCGGTACTTTCCCAGCATTCCGAGCTTGACAGCTGAAACAAATGCAGCCAGAGCCGGCGTCTCCTCTAATGCATTGGATTCCAGACTATTGTGACCCTAAGTGATGGAGAGCACCACAAGTCTGGCTGACACTAACAACGTTAACAGTGAAGAGAGTTCAGTCTGTACCACTTCAGCTCTCCGCCTTCCTTACTTCTCAGAGCAAGAAAACAACACAACCATCAGAGTTTTCCTCGAGCGGCTGTGTGAGCCCCGTGCCGGGGGGTTAAGTGGTTTACAGGCTACCGCCTAGCCAATAACCAAGTCCTCGTCCACCCTGCGTCGTCACCAGATCTGGATTTTATTGCACACCAGCGGAACATTTAGGAGTCCTTTTGCTTTCATTTGTCTCCATTTTTCCTTTTATCGCCCTAATCCAACGACTTTCTCGTTGTACAAAAACTTCCCTAATCGTTATTCTTTCTTTTTTTTCAAACTCTAAGCCTTCAGTTTTGGAAAAGCAAACTCAAAAATGTGCGGCTTTATTGGGAATAGTGTGCTTTGACCTCATGCAGAAGTATTTTGTACAGAATGTGGACCCTCAAGCTCACATGGTTCACTTAACATCAACGCTCAGGAAGACTGAAGGTGAACAGTCTTTCTAACCTGACAGATCTTACATAAGCAGACACATGGGAGTTTTATTCGCAGCAACCAGAACCTTTTTCAACTCACAGTCGAACAAGTTTTTGGCACATTTGAGGCTTTTGATCACTGTTGGGAGCATTCATTTTAAAAATGAACTAGTTCAAAGTTCAGGTCACACATTTTATACAGAACTAGTTCAGCTCAGAAGTTCACTGTTCCAAAGTGAACTAGTTCATAGTCCTTTATTTTTCCCCCAGAATGTTTCGGCGAGCTATCACCCTCAGAATAATGGCATTTCCCAATTATTACCACCTGTCCAGTCCGCACTCGAACCCAACTGCAGCTCGGTTTATCCTCAATAAGATGAGAATACGCCGAGCTTTTTGAAGAGAGGAATTATTCATCAATCTGATATTGGAACCAGGCTGAGGAAGGAAGCAGCAATGTCCATCAAAGTACAGAACATTTAAACATTAATTTAAGTCACTTTCCAATTTTTGTGAATACTTTCTTGCCCAAAGAGCAATAAAAGTGACATAACTTTGGTCGTAAAGTGCAATTATCAGCCCCAAAGGCATTACAAGAAAAAGCTAAATCAAATAACCGGTGGGATTCTGTGACTAGTGCTTCCAGATTTGACGTTCCCCTGTTCCATTTGTACTCTGTACTCAGAAATTCCAATTGGGACACTCCCCCAATGTTGGATCTCCCACTCGGAGATTCTTTTAATCCAACTTCGAGATTCATTATAGCAGCTCATTGTGCAGCCGTAGTCGAATCGTGTTTATTCTACAAGACAAACGTGTAACGGTGCGTCTAAAACCAACCTCACGCGTAATCTGGTTTTTCCCGAGGTAACTGGAACACCTGTTGTCGCCAGCACAGACGGTAAAGAGTGGACAGCATTGAGCGCTGCTGCCTATGGCATCCACATTTCCGGAGCCTATTCCTTTTTAATATAAATGGTCAGCAGCATGTTTTTATCCTCAGATTTATCACTAAACAGTAAGAGAGCACTCTTCATAAAACCAGTCACAAACACCAGAACGACTGTGCTCACTTTAATGTTCATCAGAGAAAATACGAGCGAGTTCAGTTCACCAACGATCGTTCAACGAACTCTTTCAGACACAACAGTGCTGTTGATAATAACTCGCTCCGGTGTGTTTGTATCCCACCGGAGTGCGTTCACCATGGTGACTCTTGCAAGCCTCCTTTAGTTGCCATGGTGACCTTAATGAACTACTGGCAGCAGTTTTAACATTTGTCCTGGTTCTGGTTTTATAGTTTTCACATCAAAATAGAGGCTAAACAATAACTCCCAAATTACTGCTGAGATTTAGAGAATAATTCTGAGCAGCATATTTCTTTTTCTATTGCTATTTCCTAGTTTATAAATACAAATCCTTAAAAATTAGGAATATTTGCATTCTTCCCATGGTCATTTTGCTAATATCTTGTGCCATTTGAGTGTTTTTATTGCTGATATGCAGAAAAATGAAAGTAGACAATTTTGTAAAATATTGACAAAGATTTAATTCTGCTGCTTTATTAAGAAAAACAAGGGTATCTGCTGAAAAGGGGCTTTAAAGGAAAGATGAGAAAAAGGAGGCCACAAAAGGACCATAATACCGCTGTGAAGCGTGCACACTCAGGAGAGAGAAGCAGCAAAACATAAAAGCAAAAGCGGAAAATGCCTGAAGATCACAGGCAGCGTCCATCAGAGGTGAGGTGCATTAATATGACTGGAGCGTACGTCCATCAGCAGGACAGGACCAGTAGCTGGTATAATGGCTCCTCAGCAGCTCCATCCAGAATAAGTTTACTAGTGTCACAACAAGAGCTTTAGTGAATTAAACTGATATTAGACTGAATGTGGAAAAAACACTCCCGAACTAAGAATTCCCCCCAAAACAAACATTCATGTCCGATAAGTCGTGTTATGCAAATAATGTTCAGACTAGTGCAGTTTACAGAAAAATCTTGTGTTAAGTTCTCTTGTTTTGTCCCATCCATCAATTTATCAATCAATCAGATTTTATTTATAAAGTTTTTTACAAAATGACCCCAGATTCCCATAACAGTTTAAAAACATTAACAAACACACACACACACTCACTCTCTCTCTCTCTCTCTCTCTCTCTCTCTCTCTCTCTCTCACACACACACACACACACACACACACACAGTAGTGTTTCTATGGTTACATTGTGATTTCTTTGTAAATATTCTATTTGGTGAAAGATAAACTTTATTGTACATCTTAGGTGTGTTCTTGCTGTGTCGTGGTTCTAATTCCATGCTTTCATTCTTTTTAAACACAGAAACAGTTTTGTATTGTATAAACTTTATTGTATTTATCCTAGTGGATCTGTAATTAAACAGATTAACTAGTAGTAGCACATCCAACGTTAAGGAAACAAAAAGTTATTATCAGGAGATGGAGAATGTTTAAGTGGTTAGCAGCAGTGTGCTAGTCGATGGCCCCTCCATGAGGCCACCACAGCTCAGCAGAACATCACTGTAGCTTCTTCTGGGGAGAAAAACACTTAGAGAGAAAATAAAGTTAATAGCTGAAGTAGCTGGAAATAATAAAGTTAAAGAGCAGATAGTAGAAGAAAGCAGTAGAGTGTGAAAAGTGGTCAGTGTATCCTCCAGCAGTCTAAGCCTATAGCAGCATAACTACAGAGATAACTCTGGATAATCTATCCTATTTAGATGGAGGCATGTTGGAGGCAGGGCAAGGGAGAGTCGTCTTTACCGACTGTACACTCCACCTCCCTCTACTCCCCCACTTGTCCAGATCTAGGCTAACATCAGATTTTAACCATAGGCCCTATCAAATAAAAATGTTTTCAGCCTATTCTTAAATGTAGACAAGGTGTCTGCCTCACGGACTAAAGCTGGGAGCTGGTTCCACAGGAGAGGAGCCTGATAACTAAAAGATCTGCCTCCCATCCTAAGTTTAGATATTCTGGGAACCACCAGTAAACCTGCAGTCTGAGAGCGAAGTGCTCGGTTAGGAACATATGGAACAATCAGATCACTGATGTATGATGGCACTTGATTATTAAGAGCTTTATATGTGAGAAGAAGGAACCGTTGCAGCAGGTGGAACGGCGACAGGTTTTCCAGCTTGTCGTTGGTTCTTTCGGTTGAAGAGGAAAGTTACGGATTGGCCGCTCTGTCAACTTCTCTTGAACGCTTTGAACTGGCGTTAAAGATGACGTGGGCATAGTTTTATACTTCAGATGTTTTGGTTTATGGTCGAATGAAAAGGTGACAGATTTACCAAACACCACCAAAACCACGCCTCCGTCAGATCTGGAAGATTCTGATTGGATCAGTAAAAGCAATGTGTCATGAATTTTAACGCTACGTGAGATCAGTCCAGGTGGAAGCATTTAAAGTTATATTACTTATTATATTCTATAGGATTATAATAAAGTAATTAACACTTTCATTTCACAGATTGGTCACATCTTATTATTGACTAACACTTTGTTAGATTAGCTTATTAAAAATAGAGTTATTTGATTTATTAAAAAGAGAGATTCCTTTGTCTTCATTCTTCTCTTGGGCTGGAAAGGAAACAGTTTAGAGCAGATGCACGAGACCTTGAGGCCATATCTCATGCAGACTAGTTCTTGCTGAGGAGAGGGGGAAAATGACTTTTAGGTGGAAAACATTTCATTTCTTTCCGTTACGTCTGGTACCAGCCCCCCAATCATTACCCCTTAAACACCTCAAAATATTTATTAACTTTTTAACTCTTTCAACTATGTTTTTAATATTCTTCTTCCAGATCAACCTTTCTTCAAACATAACACCCAAATAACTAAAACTATGAACTTGCTCCAAAGGTTCTCCATATAATTTAAGCTCAATTTTAACATTTCTTTTCTTTGTAAAGACCATATTTTTTGTTTTGTCAACTGAAAATTTAAATCTCCATTCAAATCACCAATTTTCTACTTTTATTATTGCTTCCTGAATCTTCTTCTGCAAGTATTGAATGTCTCTTTTCCATAATATTCCATCATCTGCAAACACCGGCATGGTGTTGTGTCACACTGCCCCTTAAATTCCCCGGGCCTTGATGACAGGATCAGCTGCAGCTGGTTGCTCTCAGACACGCCCACCTGCAGACAAGACTCGGAGGACCAACATGATTACTGGCAGGCAGCTCACCACGGACCATGACACATGTTTACCAGTTTAATGACTGTCTGTGACCACAGGTCTACGCTCTGGTCCAGAGGACGGGATACAGTAAAATAAATACTAGGTATCATAACACTCATACATCACAACTGTAGCTACATTTCTACCAGCATTATGAAGACCAATAAGCCAAATAAAAGGATATACAAATACAAATACAAAAAGTCAACTAATAAAATTCTGCACTGATAAAATTATGTTTTCAGCTAAATAAATATTTATTGTAAGTATATATATATATATATATATATATATATATATATATATAATGAAGCTGAATCATTTAGTAAACAGTTGAGTGTTCAAATAAAAATCAGTGTGACTGTAATCTGTCCCTCCTCATGTCACCATCTACAGAAACAGCCTTCTGAGACACCTGGCCAACCAGGTGGATTTTATTTGTGACGTTTGTTTCCATAACTTTATAAAAGCTGCTGATGAAGAGGATCAGATCATCTCCACCTTTCGGTTCTCGCTCTCCCGTCGCGGTTCCTCCGTTTCTTTCTGCAAAGCTGGTTTCCTTCTAATAGCGATTTTTGGAGTAACATGATTTACATCATGTAATACCTCGTTGGAAAGCTCGTTTTATGTACTTTTAGAAACCGTTTGAATTATTATTATTTGATTAGTAATTCAGAAGTTATGACCCGGAGAATCTAGAGTGAGACACATCCGTGATTCTTTGTTGTGAGTTTCTGCAGCACTTCAGGAGAACTCTCTCTCATGTCTCATTTTCTGTCCCAGACATGCAGCTACCTGACTCTGCTCCACACACACTAACCACGGACTCAAACGCACGTAAACACAAGCTCTGATATTAATATTCATCCAGCTGACGTGAAGCAGGCAGAAAAAAAACTTACAGGTAGATGAACGCAGACTCCTGCCTGTAGGCAAAACACCGGTCTGTCGTCTCCATGGCTACAAGGTAGAGCGACAGCTGGGACAACCAATCCACGTTAGCATGATGCGGCAGAGCCAATCATTGAGCTTGTGGGCGAGTCTAAGGGGTAATAGGCTTCATCTGCATGGTCCTAGTGCCTGATATGTATCACAGTATAACAGTTTGTACGGTAAACTCTGACGAGAGACTGGAAAAAGAGCACTTTGGGCACTTCGGACAAGAGGGGCAGGTGCTCAAGCACCCCCCCCCCCCCCCCCCCCCCCACCACCACCACCAACACCTCTGCACGTGCCTGATCTGCTTCCATATTATTTCGAGTGATTAAACACACACACAGAGAAATTTCTGCAGTGTTTCTTTCATCTCATTCTCATGATGAGTTGTTCGGCTCATAGCGGTAGTTATTCTTGTCAGGTTGGAGCTTCCCGCGGTCTTGCGTTTTCCATTCGGGTCGGAAACACAGCTTCATCAGTAAACAAGGCCTGATGACTCAGCAGGAGGGAAAACACATTCATCCTGTCAGATTTGAAAGTCAACGAGCTCCTGCTTTAACACGTCAAACCAGCTAGCCACGACGAGCTAGTCACCAGTCTCCCTCTAAATTATTGTTAAATTATTGTTACCCTCCATTTTCTAACGAGATGTAGACACCGATGACCCTCGAGCATCTGCTCAGACCCTTAACGTTCACGATAGGATGACAACAATTAGCCAGTCCCACTCATCGGTTCATCAGCCAGACGATTGCCCAGCAGATCATCTCTGCCCAGCTTCTGATTAGTCGGTGTTGTTGGGGTTGTTTTTAAAGATCTGTGCCGTAAAAGCATGCTACCCTTCAGCTGAGTTTTGCATACAGATCCAGATTACCTGGAGGCATTTTTGCTATTTTAAATTTGCTTCAGGCGGAGTTCTGAGGGCCAACATGGCCCTTTCTACCTTTGAATGACCAATTTATTTCTATTCAAGTGCACAGAGTGGCTTCTTTTCTAAACTGTGTTGTGAGTTTAACTCTGAACACTCGCTGCCCTCAAGGAGAACAACTTTCGTCTCATAAAAACATCTGCAACCCGAGGGAAGGTGTTAATAATAGTTTAAAAACTTTTATCATCTTAGTAAACGTTTGAGATGTGAAAATTAAACCGCTCAAACAGTAACATTTAAATATAACCACAGATATAAATCCCCCATCTGGAAAAATAGCTCGTTATTGTTATTGTTGCTTAATTATTAACCAATAAATCCAAATTATATTGAAAAAACCAACACATTAAATCAATAAAATAAACGAAGATGAAGTCATAGTAGTTATTAGCAAACAGCTGTGTTTTATTTATGAAGGTTGTTACCTTGAAGGGGTTGCTCAAGCATCTGTTAAGGCGCAAAAAAATGTCTAATCGAATTATTCGTTTTCTTTTCCTTCTCTTATTTTGCTTAAACTGACGACAGCATTAGAAGTCTGAGAGGATGAGAACATGTTTTACACAGCAAACAAGCTGGTGGAACAGTTTTTAAAATTTACAATTAGAAGTTCCAACCTCCTCTCTCCAGGCTTCTCCCTCCATAGCTGCGACTCCAGAGTACAGGAACACACAATAGTGGTTCCCAAGGGTTCCACTTGATGGGGTTTGGCCCAACGTTGGCATCTTTTCTGGCAAAGTTCGTAATGCACCTATGTAGCCAAGGGCGTCAGTTTGTTTGCTAGGGGCAATAACCATAAACATAAACATCCAGGGAGCAGACACTGAGGTGATGGATACCTTTACCTGGGTGTTCACCTCAACAGCAAACTGAACCGGTCCAACAACACAGATGCGCTGTATAAGAAAGGCCAAAACCACCTTCACCTCCTGAGGAGGCTGAGGTCCTTCTGAGTTAATTCCCATCAGCTAAAATCTTTCTATCACTTGATGTTGGCTCGGTTATTCACTCCGCTGTTGTCTATTGGGGTGCAGACAGCTCTGACCGAGACAGAAAGAGACTGAACAAGGTAGTTAACAAAGCTTGCTTGGTTCTGGGTTGCCCACTGGATACAGTGGAGGAGACGTGTGAAAGGAGGATGCTGGGGATGATGGCCTCCATCTAGGAAAACCCCTCAAACCCACTGCATTCCACTGTGGAGACCATGGACGGCTCCTTCAGAGGTAGACTGGGACATCCCAGATGTAAAACAGAACGCTACCGTAAGCCATTTATTCCCTCAGCAGTAAGAATGTATAACTCCTCAGTTTAAGCTGTACTGGTATTGTCATTCAATTCAAAGATACTTTATTAATCCCAGAGGGAAATTAGAGTTTCAGTACACACGATGCTGAGATCAGACATACATACATAGACACATGACAAGAATTGGTGACTGTGGTCATTCGCAACCCGAGTCGTGCTACCTTAATAGAGATCAGAGGGGTTTATATGAGGATTGGGTCAGGCGGAGGAAAAAAAGGCACTTCAGAGTTACCCTCCACAGGGAGGGCACCTTTGCTATGCAAAAAACACCTCAGACAGAAATGCAACAGACTTCAGACATCACTCAACATAAGTGTCCACTAGGTGGGGTGGTGGGTTGGGGACTCTCCTCACATCAGTGCATGCAGCCGCGATAAGCAGCGCTCGTCACCTCCGTTTGGACAGGGGAAGGAGGTATGTGGGTTAGAGAGCACAGTCACTCCTGGAAACTATTCAACGGCTTTCACTGGACGCAGTCCCGCCCAGGCTGGGATAGGGAGACAGAGTTACCATGGCGACGGCAGCATTCCACATTTCTTCTGAGGGGGAGTATTCACTTCAGCATCACAGGCTCAAGGGCACCAGATTCAGATAAGAACTTGTTTTGGGGCAAGACAGATAATTTTCTCTCTGTCTTAAAGTTCCGTTGCTCTCCAACCCTTCTGAATCCAATAATGGCGTAATTAATCTATCCCAATCCGTGCTGATCCGTCAACTCTATCCTTGATGGCATTGACCTTCTGTGCCAGAGTCTGAATCTCAGCCATGGTACACAGCAACATCAATATTAAGAATGTGCTCAATACTTGTGCAATACCGGATTTACATAGTATGTCTGTGTCCCTAACGGTATGCTGCTGAAGCACTAGCTAGAGTTTACAACGCTGATGACAGGTTGGACAGTTTTCGCAGCATGCCACGCTCTTTCAGAAATGTTGAAAATTAAACTAAATAAATTATGTTCATTCACATTTAAAGTTATATTAATGGAATGAAATATACACGTATTGATGAAAAATTAGCTATAGTTTTTAAGTTGAGCCAGAAACACAAAGGGTTAAAATGGTGCTCATGTGCGTTCTTCATTTGCGTCTGGTGCTTCTGCAGCGAGTTTAACGTGGTCAGACCGAAATCGTTTGCTAAAATTAATGATGGGGACAAACCTTCATTATAAAAATAGGTGGGGACATACCCCCCCTGCGTCCCCATGGTTAAAATAGCATCTTTGTATTTTATTTTTATTTATTTAGCCTTTATTTAACCAGGTTGGTCCCATTGAGATACAAGATCTCTTTTGCAAGGGAGACCTGGCCAAGACAGACAGAGCAGCAGCACAAGTTACAACATTAATACATTCACATTTAAATACATTTCCACATAAACTCAATTAAAACATGAACACACTGTTAGTCTGGATTCCAGTGACCTAATCAGTCTTAAATCCACTCAAGGAAACCAAATCCTTGATTTTTAGATCTGTCTGTAGTGAATTCCACGTCGATGGAGCAGCAAAGCTAAAAGCCGTCTTTCCCAGCTCTGTGCGAACCTTAGGAACAACAAATTGCAAAAGTTCACTTGAGCGGAGGCTGAGCTGATTCTGCGTTCTTGATAAAAGACATGGTAAATAAAAAGGCAAATATCCACACACAGCTTTATAAATAAAAACAAACCAATGCATGAGTCTGCATACCCGCAATGAAGACCAATTCACTTTTGAATATAACAAGCAATGATGGGTAAGAGGCCAACAGTTTGTTATAAAGTGCAAGGCACTATGATACACACTGTCCAACATGCTCAAACAGTGCACGGGGCATTCATGAACAAGATGTCTCCATAGTCTATTACAGACATAAATGTTGATTCTACTAACCTCTTTTTTACCGTAAAAGAAAAGCAAGATTTATTTCTGTAATAAAATCCTAATAAAAATCTCAACTTTTTTGTTAAATACTGGATATGGAGCTTAAAGGATAACTTATTGTCAATTACGAAACCCAGATATTTAAAACTAGAAACTAGTTCAATCTGATGACCCAGACCAGTAGAAATGGACCTATTCTCTGTTTTTCTTTTTGACGGAGAGAAAAACATAAGTTTAGTTTTATCAGCATTTAGTACAAGCTGCAAATGGCACAATTGTTCTTGCACTTGATCAAATGCTGATTGAAGATCCTGAAATGTCTTTGTAGAGTTTGGGGCAGAACAATAAATAACTGTATCATCTGCATAAAGATGCATTGCTTGTTGTCAAGAGCTTCAGTAATATCATTCAAAACTTTCATGGTTACTGTAGTGGTACTATGCTTCTTTCTGAACCCTGACTGATATTCAGATAGTATAGAGTATGATTTAAGGAAAATCTTTACTTGATCATTGGCCAAGGATTCAAGTATGTTAGCCACTACAGAGAGCTTTGAAATAGGCCTATAATTATTTAAGTTACTCGGGTCTCCACCTTTAAAAATTGGCAGCACAAATGCAGATTTCCATTCTTTAGGTATTTTATTTGTTTTCAAAGTAAGATTAAAAATGCAACACAGGGGTTCTGCAATGTACTCGGATGCAAGCTTGAGGAAGAATGGTTCTAGTCCATCTGGACCAGCTGGTTTCCAAGATTTGGGTTGTTTTTGGGCTTTCTTTACCTCAAATGTTGTAAATGGTTTAAAGTTGAAAACATCAATATTATTGTTTCTGACAATGCTAGATTGTTGAGATTGACGGTCTGGTGGATGGCATGATGAGCCTGATGTCACAAAATGTGTATTAAACAAATTTAGCATTTCCGTTTTATCACTAATATTTTTGCCTTCCACATGTATATTTGAAGGTAAATGAGTACAGTTCTCTGATGAGGATAGTGCTTTGATTTCTTTCCAAAACTTTTTAGGATTAGTTAGATTTTCAGTTAATTTGTTCAGATAGAAATTTGATTTTGTCTTTCGTAAGAGTAAAGTACATTTATTTCTTAAGTGCTTTAGGGCATTTAGACTTTCGTGCCCTGTCCCATACCACATCTCATTCATGAAGCAACTCTGATAATTCATTTGTAAACCAGGGATTTTCACGACCCTTTACTCTAAATTTTCTGAAGGGGGCATTTTTATTCATAGTATTATTAAAGCTTTGGAGAAAATAATTCCAAGCTAGTTCCACATCATCAAAAAAAGCTATTCTATCCCAAAGGAAACAGTAAAGATCATATAAAAAAGCTTGCTCAGAAAATATCTTCATATTTTGTTTAGTTACCATGCGTGGTTTGCTTTTAGGAACTTTTGTATCCCGTACAACTGCTATAGCACAACGATCACTCATATCATTTGGGAAAATGTCAGTCGCTACAAATTTAAATGGCATATTTGTTAATGCTAGATCAATGAGTGTTGATTTTTTAACAAGTTTCGAGTTGATTCTCGTGGGAGAGTCAATCAGCTGAGTAAGATTTAAAATATGACATTGATTTTTCAGTGCATCAGAAGCAGATGCGAGCCAATCATAATTTAAGTCACCAACAATCAGTACTTCATTGTATTTTAACTGCGACAAAAAATGTATCACTATAGACAATGAATTATTAGAAGCCGATGGAGGTCTATAACAGGGGTCGGCAACCCGCGGCTCTGGAGCCGCATGCGGCTCTTCCATCCATCTGATGCGGCTCTCTGTGCTTGTAAAATAATGAATGGATATTTAAATAAAATGCTTTATATTTTACTGCATTAATTTTACATCTGTATGCCAATTCTAAATGTAAAGATTGTCTGCGTAAACCTGAACAGGTCCAACCCGGTCTTACTGTGAGACCGGGTTGACGCGTCACGCTTGTGCGTAATCATATCAGCGCTTTCTGAGCTGACGAGGATGTGAGATTCTGGGATTCTCCTCAGACGGCTCCTGGATGTGTCGCCACATTGGAGACAGGAACAAGTGCTATTCAGCCAAAGTTTCATAATCAGGGAACATTTTCTAAGTGACAAGTCTCGCTTCAGTCGGAGGAATCTTCCTGCATGCGCCCTGGTTCTACGACTCGCTCCAAGCCCCTCTCCACATCTTCAGCTTGCTGTGCACCTTATGTAGTACACGCTGACAGCGAGCTGCGCTGAGCAGTGTCCAGCTCAGATGTTCAGATGGGAATCTTTTCTTGAGTGATTTAGCTACATCTGCGATGTGCGGAACGAATAAAGTGTCAGTTCGTCTGCATGCGTCGGGATAATTCTTTCTATTCTTTCTCCGTCAAAATAAACGGTCAAATACGGGAACTGTCCGGTCAACACAAGCCCTGCTTTTAACTGTTCTGTTTTCTTGTGAAAATTGTTGCAAAGAGATATAATTAAACTTGATTAACACCAGAGCCAGGCGCACTGCACCATTATCTCCGTCGCTGTAAATGAGGGAAAAACAAAATGATCGGATCCTTTTCTGACCTTCCCCACCTACAAAGTTTAATTACAACAATCAAACGTGACAGAGCCTGGATTTGTATTCTGAACAGTCTAAACATGTTTTAAAAAGAAACGTATGACAAAAGTGGCACCTGCTCAGTAAAACCACCAACAGGGTGAAAAATATCTAAATATTGTCGGCAGAGACGGGCTACAACTTCTGGATCCACTTTATATAAATCGTTTTATTGATTATCGTCTTATGAAAGATAACTTTGACGTACACGAGCAACCGGTACCGGCTGCTGTCACCTGTTGTGAGCAGCGCTCTACTGTCTGAGGGTAGGCCCCGCCCACAACGCCATGGCTGCTCTGGCTCCCAGTGTTTTCTTTGCTGTGGGAAACGGGTAATAGTGGCTCTTTGATGGGAACAGGTTGCCGACCCCTGGTCTATAACATCCCACCACCATGATGTGCTGATCTTTAGGTATTTCAACATCAACGGCTCGAATTTCCAGTTCTTTGCTCAAAGATTTTGATCAAATTACATCAGCTGTAAAACGGTGCTCGACATACATTGCCACCCCTCCACCTTTTTTCTCTCAATCCGCACGAAAAACATTATAGCCATCAATGTTGATGTCATTGTCTTCGGTATATATTTTTAGCCATGATTCTGATACCACTAAGATGTCTGCATTTGTTGAGTTTATTCATATTGAGAGCATGTCTAATTTAGGGAGAAGACTTCTCACATTAACATGAATAATACCAAGACCAGATCTGGAGTAAAGATCTGCTGGGGTAAGAGGGTTATTTCCTGGTCCTGGGTTTAATTCAACATCTCCAGAAAACAAGAGTAAACATGATCAAAAACTTAGATTTTATGTTATGTTCTTCTAATACAGTTTGCAAGTTGCAGGGACATATGATCAGGCTTTCATGTATGGTAAAATGTTCTCTTAATACATAAAGGCAGGAATAGTAGATGGATCCATTAACATCCAGCAGCCATTTTGCTGTCTCTGGTTATTTGGGGATGTTGCTGAAGAATTAGCACAAGAGTCCCTTTACCACATAAGAAGAAAACGTCTGACACAGTCAAAAGCTGCTGACTCGTGTTCAAGGAATAGTCTTTGTTGGTTCAACTCTGATCCTGGTACTTCATCAAACAAGTGCGAGTTGCATATGTAAAGATGTAAAGCATAGGAACAAGACAAGGGAACTAATTAGCTTTAAGTTCCACGTTTCCACAGTCGCAGTGCTCAAGCTAGCAGTAGAACATGAGATCCAAACCGCCAATCCAAAGTGATGATATTTCAATTTACTCCAATATTTTTCCACAGAGCAAGTAACTGCTATGCAAAGTACCAGATAATCTTGCCTTAGCTGCAGTGATGCGTTAACAGGTCCGAAGAGCCAGGTTTCAAACCGTTTACAGAGCAGGAGGCTTCCAGGTAGCTAGAGTATAGGCCTCGGGTAGCTTTAGCCAACTCCATCCTAATAAAATACAATTCCCTGTGGATTCTTCTCCCCCAGCAGATCTTGATCATGACTTCAAGTAGAATGGAAAATAATGTTCCTTTCACTGCAGAAATTCATAGCAGGTATTTCTCAAGTCCAAACCTTAGACAAGGCAGGTGACTTCCAGGTAGACTTGGGCCTCAGTTAGTCCATCCAGCATCATCCCGATCAGTTTCCCGTGGCCTCTTATTCAACAGATCCTGCTCCTGACGACTATCAGATCTTTCAGATCCAGAGTAGGTAGCAAAGTTGCAGTAGAATATGGATAGGAGTCCATTCACTCAGACAACAAAACAGTGCTGTGCTGCGGCAGCCATCTTGGATTGAGTGTATGAGTATCGGTATGTATCTGTGTAACAGTTTGGTATGCCACCCAATACAGTGTGGTGTTTTAATGGTGAGAAACAAGGCCAACTTCAAAATCACAGCAGCTCACCGGCATGAGAACATTTATAAACCTCACGAACACTCGGCAGCCTGGCTCTGGTTTGACTTCCTGTTCAGCTGCTCCCATCTGAGAGCGTGTGATTGGTGCACATAAAGGGTGTGAGGTGAGAGATGGATGGGTTATGATCCATTCTTTAGGAACGGGCCCGTTTTCTCTCTAGCGTTTACCCTTAGTCCTGGTGACTATATTTTTAAACATTAGCTGAAGAATATTCTGTTCCACCTGCAGGGGACACCCTTGTTTCCTGTAAATCACGGCCTATATTTAGATTTTGTTGAGTTTAAAAAGGGGAGAGATAAAAACAAATCCCCTTTCTATTTGTTTTTACGTTCCTGCATTAAAGGTTTCTGCTAAAACCAACAGTTTTTCCATCTCATTGACTTTCCTCCCCTCCTGTCTCTGCCGTACACATTTCCTCTCCTCACCTTCTTATAACACCTTATTTCATTAAAGCGCAGACTGCCTCTCTTTCTTATCAACAGCCACAAATTACTTTTTTCCCAGGACCTTTTAACAATCCCGACAGGTTTCTCAGTCCGTTCCCAGGCAATCAGAGAAGCACGGGAGGTCTCTAACTGAGCAGCACCGCCGGCAGCTTTAGATCAACCGGACCGGACCGGTTCGACGGGGAAAATGTCACGTTGATACCTCCCACCGGTCACTGTTTAGGCGGGGGGTCCAACCCGGCTAATGAAGGAAGAAAGGGGGAAAGCTGTGAGCAGGACAGTTAAAATCGGTGATCTCAACAACGCTGTTCACTAATTTTCACGTGTTTTAATTCCCACCTTCTGTGGAACGTGTCTGTTCTTCACCTCTCAGAAGCGATTAAGAGCCGGAGGAGAGCTCGCTGCATAATGACAGCACTTGCTAGTCATAATACGTTTAATAACTTCCAACAGCTGTCTGCTTTTTATTGTCACATCATTCTGTAACGCCACGCCTGTGAGGAGACACAAAAGAGGAAATCCCAACGAGATCTCTCATCATCTCTGTTCTAACGAGATGAGATCATGTCGTCGCCGTGCTCCAGCCGTGTTCTACACGCCTCTGCGCCTGCAGCTGACCTTTAACTCACCTGGTGACGAGCCGCTGCTCGCACGCCCGCGAGTGATATTATCCTTTCACTGTTGCTTTTATCTTCATGGCTTTTTATATTCATCTGTCCCCCCCCACCCCCCACCCCCACCCTGTGTTTGACATATATTTGTCCTCTCACTCAGATGCTCCCACCACCACCCTTATACCCACCTCAGCTATCATCACCACCACCTCCACCATCACCACCTCCTCCTCCAACCCTGAAGGCAATCAAGGTACTGTATTACCCTTTCACAAGTTTTGTGTGTGTGTGTGTGTGTGTGTGTGTGTGTTTACCCTTCCATGTATTTTAATTTTCATCCAACAGCACCTCTTCCCCTGGTAAATTGAAGGCCTGTTGACCGTTTTGGAACACTTAGATTTCTGTCCGACTCACTGTCCTGCTCAGCCTCAGTTTAGAGTAATACTTCCCAACAGGACTGATGAGCTAACTGCTAGTGTGAGCTCAGTCAACACTAAAGTCTGTATCTGAGACCGGAGTAAGGAAGCTGCAGCACTTCGGTCTAGGATACAGACTTAAACCACCAAATGGTTCCCGAGCGCAGACACTGCTGCAGCTCCCTGCTCCCAGTGGGGATGTCGTTTCACCAGTGTGTGATGGTGACTAGTGGGACTTTACCTTTATATCAGAGCCTGGAGCAGGATGAGTGAACACAACAACAAAAGTTGGAATGCAATAGTCAAGGGAGACCGATGGGTGTCCATCATGGCGTCGACAAAAATATGGATCCAGAATTGTGATTTTCAGAATAAACACTCTGACCGGTATGTTTGTGTAAAACTGCTAAGCAAACCAGCAAGTTTAGCATCAAAACCCTGGGTGTGATGATAACAATAATAATAATAAGTATTATTATTATTGTTATTATTATAGATTGGATTCATTTAGGGCTTTTCAAGGCACTCAAAGTGCTTTCCATTAATCACGCACTCACACACACTGCCGGTGATGGTAAGCTACTTGTAGCCACAGCTGCCCTAGGGTGGTCTGACAGAGACGAGGCTGCCATTGGCATCATCTGCTCCTCTCACTACCACCAACATAGGCAAGTCGGGTGAAGTGTCTTGCCCAAGGGATTGATCCTGCAATCCTTCGATCAGTGGGCGACTTGCTCAACCTCCTGAGCTGCTGCTGCCCCGTGCTCCATAAAAAGTCCAATCTGGAACACGGACACTAATCAGGAGGAGCTGAAAGGACAGAGTGTCTGCACGGTCAGATGTTACCGGAACGCAGAGAGACAGAGACATTAGAAGTTGTGCAGAAGGTGAATCAACAGCAAAGTCTCATGCAGAAAAAGAGTGAAATTACTTAAAAGCGTAACTTTGTGCAGAACAGCAGCAGAAGGGCTCACCAATGACATTCAAAAAACACTTCTTTACTTTTGGTTCTGTAGGGGTAACATGACAAATCTGAAACCACTGAAAATGCCAATTATCATCAGAGGGAAACATGAATTTTGAAGATTTAGCCCAAATTTTGGGCAACAGTTTCCAATCCCAGCGTCTGGCTGAGACTGATGCTTTGGTGTGGTGCGATGAAGACTTTTGAACAGTTCTTATTTCAAAGATTCAATTAAAAATCATCGATGCATTAACCAAACACGATCAACACAAACCAATGATTACATCACGAAGCAACAGCTTTAGCTCGAGCTTAGTGATTGGCTGCAGCTAACTGCTTTATAAACAAGCACCATGGGGTAACTTCAATAAGACTTGAAAAACCTGAAGTTATGCTAATACTAGAAACCAAGTCACCTGACTTGTAAGGACGTCTGTGAGGTGAACGACCTGTAGTGAACCCCAACATGAAGATGTCCTCCAAACCCTTCTGTGGGGGGGGGGGGGGTCAACAGAAATATACGGCCTTCAGAGATGTGGGCATTTAATCTATTTAGGGAGATCATCAGTTTGCTGACTTGTAAATAAGTGGATTCGTTCCTGGTCTGTGACCTCGCTTTAATACTTACAAATGAAACATGTATTCAGCTTTTATATTTCTATCCATTAACACATTATCACTCAAATGCATACAATTATCTTTTATTGGAATTAAAAATGTAAATATGTAGATGTTTCTCATTTTTCTTCTATATTTCTTTCCTAGCTTCCCTAACAAGTCCCAATAGAGCTCAAACGTATAAAACGTAGCGTTAAGAAGAACAGAACGCCATTAAAACACGAGAGATCAACGTAGACTTTGAGATTTAGACATCATCCATCGCATAGATTATGAGTAATTGTACCGCTCGGGGATTTCATCATTCACACAATGTCAGGACAACCAGGTGTTTGTTCTCAAAAATGTTTTTGATCCAGATTTTATTTTAAGTAAAGAAATAATGATTTTAGTTCTGGGATTACAGAATTTTACAGAAATAAATGATGCAATTGCAGCAAACGTCCTGACTAAACATAAAACTAAAGCTCACTAAAGGTTTAAGAAAGATCTCTGTTAGTTGTGAGGGAAGATTGCAGCTCTTGCTCTGCAAGGGGTACAAAAAATTGGGGGGGGGGGGATGAAGGGGGAACACTAAATGAACATGAGCACTTGGAAATTAGGCCCTTTTTGAAAATAAGTAAATTTTTTATCTGACTTCTGCAACAGAACTCAGCTATTGTGAGTGTGAGTCTCTAAAGGGCGCAGAGAGAAAACACTTCATGCCTCGGCTCAGAAATCAGCGCGAGCTCCAAATGCAATCACAGCCTCTCTGACAGACCACTCAATTGGAACAAATCTCACAAGGCTGGCAGAAATCACCGGCATTGTGCTTGATTATGCCATCTGATTGGATTAAACAGAGTACCTATTTTTGGAGGTTGACTTAAAGCTCCTTTTGCCTCAGATCAAGAAGTGGAGTTGGGGGCCGGCTGCGTTGATTTTTACCGTCATAAATAATGAATGTGAAGATCTTTATATTCTCCAACAGAACATACTTTATTTGTTTGTGCTTATAGAATAAAATAATGAACTCATAAGGAGACCAGTTAACCTAATATTAACGCGTAAACCTTGAATTTTAACCGTTAAAATGAATAATAGCAAAAGTGCATGTTTTAATTAACGCTGGGTCCTTCAGCTGATGTTTTATCACAGCTCTCCCGGTCTTGGGCCGTGTACACACATAGCCGGGTTTGGTAAAACCAAATATCCGTCCCCATCCGTCTAGGAAACGAAGCTAAAAAATCCAGTGCATTCTGAAGCACTTTCATAAGCATGCAGCTCCTGCAGGGGGAGGTAGTTCCCCAAATCGTGGACGTTTTGCTGAAACACATTACTGGAAATAGCTAGGCGATGGATAATAATCATCATCCAAGGACGTTGCCCTTCGCCTGTGGACTTCGACATGGAGCAGTTATTGCCTGCTTTATAGTTGTCATCGTGCTATGGTGCTAATGCTAAACAAAACAAAACACAGTTGTCAATTGAAAACAACAATAAATCATGAGAAACATATTTTAAACATTTATGCTCAGTTATTCATGACCCACTGTGCTCATGTAACATTTTCTTTAAGGGGAGAAAGAATCTAAACCAACATTTATTTTGCTGTTTATGAATAACGACAGCTTTGGTGGTCAAAAGTAGCCAAAGGAGTCAAAGCCGTGTGTGACCTACTTTTTATGTAAATTAGAAAGTTTAAAGGTGCATTATGGAAGTGTGACAGCCAAAACATGTATAGAAATAATAAATGTCTTCTTCATACATTCTCCTGCAATGCCCTGGTCCTGTAGAATGAGCCCTGGCATTTTTACTGGGATTGCCTGTTTTTCTGTAAAATGACAGAAAAAGAGAGATGCTCGGGTCGAGCAGGCTGCTTCATGCGCGTTCACGCTCAGGCATCGCCCGTAGCATTTGCTATCCGTAGCTTTAGCAGCAGAGAGAGAGGCAGTGCCACTTTGTCGCTGTTCCTAACGCCTAGTGACAAAGCTAGCTACATTTCTGAGGACCCTTAGCTACTTTCTGTAGAACTTTCTTCTAGATATTTCCTGCTAATTAGCAACAAAATAGCCATTTTCACTCCGAACCGTTCTTTTAACGTTGTTTCAGCTGTCATCAAGGATATAAATGTTACAGATCAAACATTCATCGCTGGCGCTATAGCTAACCTGGTTAGACGTTGGACTCTTGTGCGGGAGACCTGGGTTTGATTCTAGATGTGAACATAGTTTATTTAGAGTTTCTTTTTCACATTAATGGTATATTTTTTTTACAGTAAGATGCCCAAATTGTTATTTGAGACTCGCCGAACGGCATTGAATTCACAGATAAAAAAGATGTGGGTTCAACTTTCATTTTGGAACAATTTTTCAAGCAAGGGAAGGGAATGATCTGAGCATGCAGGAGGACTGACCCATCATAAACCTTTGTCGGCTGTGCTGAAGAGAAAGGTACAGAACCACATTATTTAATTAATTAGCTGCACGTTCTCCTGTCCTCTGTCCTCCGGGCCACACACACACACACACACACACACACACACACACACACACACACACAGGACCATCTCAGCTGTTATTTTCGTTAAGGAGTGTGCATGTACAGCATGCGCGCCTCGTGCACGAGCCTACTATTGAAGCTGCCGTTACGCTTTTGGCCTGAGGGGGCGATCGCTAGCATAAAAATTCAAAACTCTGTAAAGTCCCTTTAACTCATTCACTGCCAATGACGACTAAAGTCGTCATTTGCATTTTTTTACTGTTTGAGCATTGGAACGAGCCCCCGCTCTGAGAGAACAAACATCTCAGCCCTGAAGCCGATCTTCATCCGCATACGTCACAGATCACATGATCAGGAAGCAGACCATCTATGTGTTTGGAGATCGTTTTGGGCCGTTCCTGTAAAAAAAGCGAGGCGCGAACCGGAAAAGCGTCTGCCGATCACAATTCGACAACGGATTATGAAAGAACGGATAACGCTCGAAACACACGGATTCTTCCTGATGTAAGAGGTGAGTCTCCGCTTTGTTTTGGTTGTTTTGGCATCGACATCATGCTAGCGCGCAACGTTCTGTCACTCGTAAAAAAACTGTAAAAACGGTGAGAAACGCTGACAGCGAAGGCCGTTAGCGATCAGGAAACGGCTGGCAGTGAATGAGTTAAACATGCCAGAAAAAAACTTATTTTCTGAGAAACCTCTCATAAAAACGTCATAATGTGGAGCCCTTCCTCCTCCAATCTGCAATCTCCAGTGTCTGAGGCCTTCTGGTTTAAACCAACCAATCAGCAAGCAGCTCATTAATGTGCTGGCCAGGTGGGAGGAGTAAACGGCTATTTTAAAAGCAAGGCTGATTTAGGAGGTTTAGAATGGCCTGTGTTAAGGCTCCTGGGACGGATGAAAGCCAAAAGAAAGTTTCTTATGCTTCTTAGAGATTCAAAGCACTGTTTTAGATTGCTGATGAACTGCATTATTTGTCCCCTTTAAAGTACTTTTTTCTAGTGCTCTTGGCTAATTTTATCTGTTTTGTATCAAAATACTGTTTAATTACTTGAGTTTTAGAGACTTTCTGTTTTATAAATAATAATTAAGAGACATAAATTAATATAAAAACGTTTTTGTAAATGCTTGAAGACCTAAAATGTTTAATGAAGCAGCCAAAATAAAAAAAGTCCAGAGAACATATGAATTTGACCTTTTAGCTGCATATCTCATTGGAACATACACTGAATAAATCATCATTAAATTACATAATAATTTCACATTATTACTTTTATAATGTTAAACAATTTAAACCCTCATTGCTCCTAATGAACATTCAAAAATTGCTAAAAAAAAATTTGTATTATTTTTTGTGTGGGAGCAAAAGTGTTTCAGGAGTTTAGATTATGGGCATCAGCACATAAATAAATGACTTGAACTGTTCAGTAAAGCTGCTCTTCAAATCTCGCCAAAATTATAGAGAAACACAATAAAAAAGCATCGGTTGTGTCGAGTTCCCATTTAGGGTCTTTTCTGTTTCTGCCCTCCAACTCACTGCCGTCATATTTCATGACAGAGTGAAATAACTCCAGGAGTGAAAATCACTCCACCAACGAGGCTTTTACTGAGGAAGAAGTGGAATTTTCCTTGATAATCTGCGGTTTCTAAACATCTCCAGCATGTTGGCAGGTTATTTCCGTCCCCTGTGAGCTGAGATGCGTGGGCTTCACCAGATAAAGCCAACCTCACATCTGCAGTGCCAATATTTTCAGGTTGAAACAACTCACAGTTTCTGCCAGATGTCTTCTGTTTGCTTTAGCTATCAGGGGCATTCCAATATTACTGCGTCTGGATGGCAGGCAGCAGACTCAGATAGCCATAAAATGCTCTACCACTAGATTTCATTTATCTGCGGTGTGCTTTCCATTAAATCCTTCAGAGTGTTTTTCTTTATTATTATTATTATTATTGTTGTTGTTATTTTAGCTGTCTTTGAGCTATTTCCCATTAGAGGGATAGGAAAAAAGTACTTTAAAAAGGTAACCCCCACTACACGGCTCCTAAGTGCTTGGCCAGTTTAGGAAACTAAATTTCAGATTAAATACATTTTAATCAGCCAGCTCTGCCAATTATGGGACATTTAATTAACTCTGTCTTAAACTTTCCTGGGATTTTGTTTCTCTTGCTATCAAAACACGTTTAACCCTTCAACTCAAAGTGGCGGGGCACATTTTAGTCTTTATAGCCATGAGGTATTGACCCTTACGTGACGCCACTGTACTCATGGGAACGCCTCTTTTTCCATGATGGATGTTCAAAGGAGCCGTTTACGTCCATTAAAACTCTGTTGCGCTGGTCCAAAACAAGCCAGCTTGTAGCCTTAAGTCACTTTTATTTGGTTTATTTGACAGTAAGATGTTAACAGTTGGCTGCACTATCAGGCGAAGGTGTAAACTCAACTTTGCTTTATAATGGATAACTCTCATTGAGACAGAAGACGAGTAAAGACTTTCAATTCAATTCAAGTTTATTTATAAAGCGCCAAATCACGACAAGAGTCGTCTCAAGGCACTTCACATGATAAACATTCCAATTCAGGTCAGTTCATTAAGCCAATCAGAAACAATGTTTTCTATATAACGAACCCAGCAAATTGCATCAAGTCACTGGCTAGTGTCAGTGACTATACAGCAATCCTCATACTAAGCAAGCATGCAGCGACAGTGGAGAGGAAAACTCCCTTTTAACAGGAAGAAACCTCCAGAGGATCCTGGCTCAGTATAAGCAGCCATCCTCCACGACTCACTGGGGATCAAAGGATCGGCAGCCCTCAAAGTATTTTTGGATTTGCAGCAAAAACTTTTGCAGGGTAAGATTAACTTTCTCATTATGTCACGAGAACGACAGGAACTGATTAAGATGGACCTGAAATGACATTTGTGATGAGTTTAAACTACTGATAATCCTATTTTACTGTGGAGGATGTGCATTTCCGTCTACTAATGGGCATTTCTACATACAAACAATAATGTTCCAATAGAGAACGACCTGTGTGGAAATGAGATATACTGCCCCTCCGATGTGAGAGTAACATCTGGTCTCAGGACCCAAGTCACAACAAAGTACTTGTAGGGATCCAAGCTTTGCAATCTTAAGAATCAGCTGCAGTGTAAAGAGAATGGCTGTCCATCACATAATGGTATAAATGGAGCGGGGTGAATTATTCTGTCACCTAATCATATCGGTAGTAGGCAGAACGTGAGAGTCAGGTTCTAAGCTAGCTAACTGTAGTTTTAGTAAACTCTTACTGCTCTATGTCAACTTCAGGGTTCATTTCAAGATCCTGGTTCTGGTCTATAGGGCCTTACATGGACAAGCACCATCTTACATTGGTGATCTTCTTAGTCCCTACACCCCCAGCAGGTCCCTGAGGTCCAGTGATCAAAGTCTACTGGTTGTGCAGCACCAGGCTAAAGGTCAAAGGTGACAGATCATCTGCTGCTGTGGCCCCCAGACTCTGGACCTCTCTCCCCCTGAGCCTGAGATCAGTGGACTCAGTGGTCTCCTTTAAAAAGCAGCTGAAGACTCACTTGTTCAAGCTGGCTTTTGTATGACCTTCTTCACCTCTCTCTCTTTATTCTGCTCTCGCCACCTATTCCACCTTCCTCAGGATCCACTGACTTCCCTCTTTCCTGTTCACGCTCTCTCTCTCTTTAACATTTTTAAATCACAATCGTCTATTTTTTGCTCATTTTAAATACATTTTTAATCATTTTCTAACTTCTTTTTTATATTTTTACATTTTTAGTTTTTGTGAAGCGCCTCGTGATTTTTATCCTGAGAGGCGCTTTAGAAAACATCTTTTCTTCTTCTTCTATGAGCCCCAACTATGTGAACTGAGCTTGAGCCCGATGCAAGCAAGGCTAAACTGGCTAAAGCACTGCTGACGTCCACCGTGACGGACCCATGTGATCCGGCGAAGAAGTCTCAACGGGTCAATAGGCGCTCAGAGAAATTGTGGGAGGGGAGAAGTGAAAGGAAAATGGTTCGGTCTCCATACAGCGATCCTTTCAGGAGTTTGCTAAGACGTTTGCATATCTCTCTCAGCAGTGAGTGATGCCCTTGATCAGCACCAAAAGGCACCCACGGACATTAAAAACATTTTAAACGTCTTATTTTGTCAAACTAATCCATAATTTAATCTACTTGGGGGACAGGGAGAGCAGCTGTGTGATGACAAATGCTGCGTTTACTGACCAGAAGAAAGTTTTTTTAGCGCTATGTGGGAGATGTAGTCGCTTTTATGTCAGTTTGAATAGTTTGCTTTTATTTGCTTTTATTTGTTTTTATGTCAGGTTTTTAATTTCTTTTATGATGAACCTTGAACTTGTTTTCAGCATTATGGGAAATTGCTGTTTACTGTTTTTGTTTTGGCTTGTTAGGCACGTCGGTCAGCTTGTATGCTGTTGTAAAGTGCTTTATAAATAAAGTAGACTTGACCTGACCACTAAATGGCATGAATGATGGTGTGTGTGTGTGTGGGGGGGGGGGGGGGGGTAGCCATATTTTTCAACGTTGGGAGTTTAGAAACTGCAATGTTAATGCTGCGTGAACGCTGCCTATTTTATTTTCCATCCTTTCCCCTTCACCAGTAACTCGTCCATCTTTTGTACGTTCTTTCTGTGTCTGTCTTCAAATTCCATCTTTGGTTCTTTTTTTAAACACAAATCCAGCAGACGAGCTCACATCACTCCAGGTTTACAGTCCCTCCACTGGCTCCCGGTAGAATATAGAATACAGTTTAAAGTTTTAGTCCTGACCTATAGAGCTCTTAACAACCAGGCTCCAAGCTACCTATCTGAGCTTTTATCCCCACACACCACCTCTCGGAACCTTAGATCCACATCTGAAAACCTCCTGGCTGTTCCTCGAACCAGACTGAAAACCAAAGGGGACAGGGCCTTTCAGACTTTGGAACAGTCTACCTTCAAATCTGCGTCTCTCTAACACTGTAGAGGTCTTTAAAAATCATCTAAAAACTCACCTTTTCATCCAGGCGTTCCCTCCCTAAATGTTTCAGAATGATGGCTTTGTTCGGGTTCACACCTTCACTTTGTTTATCCTCATGATTTTATTTTCTACTTTATCACTGCTATTGTTTTTCGGATGTTTTTATTGGTTAGAGGTATTTGCCCTGATCTTTATCATGT
Source organism: Nothobranchius furzeri (assembly GCF_043380555.1). NCBI lineage: Eukaryota > Metazoa > Chordata > Actinopteri > Cyprinodontiformes > Nothobranchiidae > Nothobranchius > Nothobranchius furzeri. The sequence continues at coordinate 28,944,663 of NC_091750.1, read as the reverse complement.
TGTACAGCGCTTTGTGATTTATATCTGAGAAAGGCGCTATATAAATACACTTTTACTTACTTACTTACAAATAAGGTTTTTCTTTACCTTGCTGCTGACGTTTCGTTTGCGGCTGCAAACTTCCTCAGAGCTGACGCTGATGGTGGCGTCACTTCTTACTCTGTTTATCCGCGGGCAGCAGGGGGCGTTGTCGCCCTCTGCTGCCCGCTCTCCCCTCTCCTTATTTGTGTTTAAAAAAAGAACCAAAAATGGAGTGACTCGTCCAATTTTACAAATATCGGTTTGGCGACATCTGCAGATATCATTCCTCACGGAGTTACAACCGATCAGCATGAGTTAAACACAAGTCCCATCCAGCGACTCTACCGAGTCACTTACGAGCAGACATACTCCAGTTCAGCCACTTGTCTCTGAAATGACTCGAAAACGTGTTCTTTTGAGTCGACCCGGTGAAATGGAGGCGCGTGCATATTACGAATGTCTGGTAAAATCACACGAAAGTTCCCACGGTGGAAATGAGAATAATATGTGATCAAACATGCGTTAAATTATTAAGTGAAGAAATGTAGATGTTTATTTTTTTTAACTCCCTTACAGATCAATAATAATAATTTAATCGTCTGAAATAACAACTTTTTCTTTTCTTTTTTTCTCGGTGTGTGTGTTAAAGGACTATGAGTCACTTTTCTTCTTTTTTACATTTTTATTGCTATTTGTTCATTTTTTCCACAATTTCTTTGTCAGATTTTCCTCAAAACTCAGGATTTCTTGCAGCTTGCTTGTGTTTAGTTAGTCAAGGCCAAAAAGATTTTAACAGAAGCCAGACTGACTCAAAAATCTTGTAAGCATCCACCCTCCCTCTTGTTCCGTCCCTCGCCCATCAGCAAAGTATAACTAATCATCCCCTAATTCAGAACGGCGCTCAGCGAACTATTGTACTTAATCCATGAGTGGGAAAACAAAGAATAATGAATGCGTATGCCACGGAGAGACAACAATCAGGCAGCAGGCTAGTTTTAATTGATGAAAGACCATAAACGGCACTGACAACCAATTAATTTAACCCACAATGTAAACAGGACAACAAAACAACCCAAGGAAGAGCAGAGAAACAATATTCATTACGTCTGTCAGCGTCTTAAATTGCAGAAACACCATCTGCTGAAGTGATTGGAGAATTTTATGAATTTCGATGTGCCTCCACCTCGCTTCGTTCTGCTCTTGTGTAGGATAACGTCCCAGCTCTTCTCATTCTTGGCCCTCTGGTTTGAAAATGGATCCAGCCCTCTATAATTTTATTATAATCAATACTAACACAGTAACGGCGAGCCATGTGACCTACGACCATTAGAGCGCATCAGTGGAATTACGATCATGGAGACCGCTCCAGTGCAGTCCAGCAGATCCTAATGCGATGATTCATTTTGTTGTTGGCCAAAGAGTCATTCGTAAGAAACAAATACCAGATGCTAGTTGTGCTGTTGTAAAGCAGGCTCAGAGGAACAGCGCCTCACAGTGGTGGGGAGGCAGGAGCTGTTATTTTCACTATAAGATAAAAGACACATTATTGAGTCTTTTTATCCAATACGTACTATAATCATTGATAAATCTCTCTCTCTCTCTCTCTCTCTCTCTCTCTCTCTCTCTCTCTCTCACACACACACACACACACACACGCACACAAACACACACACACACACACACAGGATAAAAAATGTTTTAACAAAAAATAGCAAGATACAGGAAAAAAGGTGATAAAACTCCGGTCCTCGAGGGCCGGTATCCTGCATGTTTTTGTTCTTTCACTGTTCCAACACAGTTGATTACCTGTGCAGCAGCTCATCAGGCTCTCAAGAAGCCTGTTGATCACCTGCTGAATGAAATTAGGTGCTTTGAAACAGGGAGAACACTAAAACATGTAGGATAGCGACCCCCGAGGACCGGAGTTTGACACCTGTGATGCTAGGTGATGCATGAATTAGGTGAACAAAAACAGAAACCTTTATAAAACGTATTATGTATTATATGATCAAACGCTTAACAAACACGCATCACGTTATGCCGCATGCTGCTGCGGATCATCTAGTTTACATATGTCAGAGTCATTTTTATGTGGCCCGCGAGATAAATATCAAAAATATATTAAAACTGGCCCGCTGGCCGATTTTACCACAAAGACTTCAACTCCCATGATATATCATGATGATGATAGATGAATAGAATAGAAAATCCCTTTATTGTTCCTCAGTGGGGAAAGCTAGACGTCACAGCAGCGATGACACGTATTACAGGAGAAAAAAAGGAGAGTAAAAAATAAGAAAAATGAATAAACAAGAAAACATAAATCCTGAATAGATTTTAAAAATGCTGATTATACCACAAGTAATGAATACCACTGATGCCTATTATTTAAAACTGACTTGCTCGTGTGTAATTTGTAGGGCTGGGGGTAAACGATTATTTTTAAAACGATTATTCTGACGATTATTTTATCGAATAGTCGACTATTCTAATGACTATTTATACAATTAATCTAATGATTATTTTTCTATTGCACAGTTAATAAAAACCAAAAAATCTCTAATAAATTCCTCAAAAACATTGATAAATTGTTACTATAAGAGAATAAACACTACAGGCCTCCCATTTTGTATAACACTGCTTTTATTGTGTTGGTTGGTTATGTTCTGGTGACGTGTGGAACGTGGGAGTGCAGGCTGCTGCCTGAGAGGTGGTTGGAGACGGAGTGTCTCCATGCTGCTTTGTTTTGGTCACTTATGTGCGTGAGGCGAGTGGTGTTATGACCCTTCCTGGGGAGTTTGGCTCGTGTGCAAAAAGGAAGGGACAAGAACGGGATTTAAAAGTTAAAATGATGATCAGGTTTATTTACAACTACAAAAAAATCATAAATCTTTCCATCCACAGGTTGGGAATAATAAAACTAATTCTGCCTGTGGGGAATTAAAACAAAAGGACAAATAACCTGGGATGTCCCACTGGGCAAAGATGACAGGGTTCTGGACCAAAATAAGGATCTCCAAAGGTCCAAACTCTAAACTGGGCGGTTAAACCAAACTCAAGGTGATATTTTACACTAAACCGAAAACCCACAACACTCTAAATGTAATAAAAGGGAGATCTACACCACAAAAAAGATGAACTCTAAACCAAAACGTAACAGCTTATCCAAGAAGCTGTTAGCGAAGATGCTAACAGTAGCTTTACCAATGTTAAGTTCAAGTTACCAAGTTTAAATAAACCAAAAACACCCAGCAGCAAACAGACCAGCACGGAGGAGAGACTGCTACCACCAAAACAGCTCTCCTACTGTCTGAAAGAAGCTCCTTAATGAAGGGAGAAACGCTCCCGGTGATTTTCTGCATCTGCGAGAGACGAAGCAGCGCATTTGACCCCGGAAGTTGTTGTCCGTTGCCAGGAGACGAAGGCGGGCAAAACACGAAAGGAACATAGTAGCGGACGGATGTTGTTCCGGGTCTTTGGTATTTGGCGGAGATGTTAGTGAAGGCGGAGAAGAGGGCGAACTAGAGGAAAAACAGGCAGATTCCTCCTCTATTCACAAACTCCTGGGGATGCAACAAGTGGGCGAGGTGCGTCGACTACCGGATCTGACGTCGACGAATTTTTAGAATCGAGCCGTCGACGTCATCGAGGCTTCGCTACAGCCCTAGTAATTTGGTTATTCCACATTCAGTGTTAATGCAGAAATAAGTTTGTTTCCAAATTTAAAGGTTCAAAATTGCATTTATGTTGATAAAGAAAATGTGCAAATTTGCCGTCACTTTTTCAAAAATATTAAGTTTGGCCCTCGACTCCGTCCCAGAGTCTCATTTCGGCCCCGTGTGAGTTTGAGTTTGACACTCCTGGTCTAGACCATCTAGACCACCAACTCCGTTCCTCGAGGGCTACCATCCAGCACGTGTTAGCTGTTTCTTTGCTCCTACACACCTGATTGAAACTGAGTAATTAACAGGCCTGCGCAGAGATAAGGAGAGGATTAAATTACTCCACTCAGGTGTGGTAAAGCAGGAAACATGGAAAATAGCAGGATGGTAGCCCTTGAGGACTGGAGTTGGTGACACCAGATCTAGACCCTGTTTCCTATTGCAGCCATTCCATTTACGTGAGTATATAGTCTGGCCATGACCCATAGATAGATCTCAGTCGTGGGGCGGATCTCCACACGCTGTTGGACAACAAACAACATGACGTACTCACCGCTACAGATGTCAGTAAATGGGACAGTACACTATACTCTGTTGAAGAAGACACAAAAATATCTATTTTCTAAATAAAGTTCCTTGATCTGCTCTTGAGTCAAAGTTCTAATAGTCCAAAGTTGATGCCACAGCTGCTTCAAAGGAGCACCCTATGTTGTTTCCCTCCGTCATCATAACATCCCACCCACCAAACCGATAACGCGCTGTGATTGGCAAGACTCAAGACTGGTCTGCTGAGGCTCTAGCGTGCTTAGACTGACTTGCAGAGCAAATTCATTTTGCTTTCTGCTACTGTCTAGATTTCTAGGCTAAGCTGTTAGCAAAATGTAGCTAAATAAAATGTGCATGTGCTTTTAAATCATGTGACTCATACCTGTGCTGTGTACAGAACTGTCACTGGACACATATGTGTGCTCCATCACACCCTTAATCAAAACATCAAGCCTTTCCTGCAGTTTTCACACACTTTTGCAAAATTTGATTCTGGAAAAACTCATGTCTCTCCTCTCTCTTTTGCACCAGAATTCTGAGCTTGCATGTTGTTTATCCAGTTATTTTCATTCTAAATTCATTGACCATGTCATGATTTCATTTACCGAATGGAGGTTGCTCTGAACCAGTATCCCACGTGGATGTGACTGCAGGTGACAGATCACCTGTTCAGAAGCTTTCCAAAATGTCTCTAAAGGTTTCATTTCCTTGCGTGAAAATCTGCACGTTTTTTCTTCCGGCACTCCAGACTACAGACGCTCCCTTATCTTTTTTTCCCAAGGCTCTTTGTCCTGTCTTCCCACAGAGCGCTTCTCTGCATTTCTTCTGAAAAACCCTATTTTTCAGAAATGGATTTAATTCATTGGTCATTCAACGCGATTGACACGATTTTCTCTACGATGAGAACGGAGGAGGGGGCTCCAACTTGCCCGCAAGGGACACACGCAGCGGGATATGTGCTCGGTTCCTGGAGGGAGTGGAAGATCGTATGCCTCTCTCAGCTGTCCATTGAGGACGTCGAAGACGTGTGGATATTCGGCCTGATGATCGCTGGATTTCTTCTGATTGGAGTGGGAGGATATCTGGTTTTCTGGAAATTTGGGAAGACGGGAGCGATTGGAGGGCGACCCGCACCCACGGAAAACACCGTCCGTGTGGAGACCTCACAGACTGGGACGTTACTCACGGTGAATCGTAAGCTGGACAATGTTCTAGCTGCGATACCGGTATTGGTGCGCAAAATGGATGTCATCACGGAGAGAGTCACTGGACGGTGTGGAGATGTTTAAAACCTAAATTGGCTTCACTGGAGGACTGGAATGATCAGTTACAGACTTCAAGGCAGAGAGGAAAATTATCTCAGCCTGACCCAAACAAAGTCTTGTTATCCGAATCTGACGCCCTGGCAGCCTTGTGAATGCCAACAACAAACCCCCACGAAGGAATGCAGACAGATGCTGCGAAGACCCGACCCCCCCTCGGATTGGTGGACTTCAGCCTGGCGAGGTCATCAACCTGCAGGTGTCAATGTGCTCTGCGCTCCTCCCAAGATCTCCCTCCCACCTGTGGCTACAGTGGCTGAGCGCCATAGGGCTGCTCTCGCTGGAGAAACAGGATCCCAGCCCCCCACCCCACCCCGCCTTCCTCTCGGTGTCTCATGTTGTGAACTGTTGATGTTCGTGCTTATATGTTTGAGGCGTTTTTTTGCATAGTAAAGCTACGCCCTGCCGGGAGTAACTCTGGTATGCCTTTTTATTCCCCTCCCCCAATTTATCCTCATGTGATCCCTTTTCATCTAATCAACGGTAGCGCGACTCTTGCTGCGAATGACCACAGTACCGATTCTTCTGCACTGAAACAATTGCCCCTCGGGGATGATTCAAGTTTTTTTGAATTTGAATTGAACACCGTCGTAGCAGGTGCGTGAGTCAGAAAGTAAAGGGAGTGTGGGACACTCCCTTTACTTTCTGACTGCAGTTAGATATAATTAAGACACTTAAAGACTAAATTTGCATTTATTGAACCCAAAAGTGGCTCAAAAATATTTTTGTCCCAATTAAATGTTATTCTAACATTATTTTCATAAATTCTTGCTATTTTGTGTTTTCAACTAAACCTAGCCCTAATTCCATAGCTGTTAAATGTCAAAAAATAAAGAATGTAAGAAAATTTCGAGCTTAAAGGAATATTTCAGATTAATTTGAAGGTACAAGTAGGAGTAGAAACCATGATGAACACTCTCAGGGCAGGATCCTTTCTAGACTAAATATCCACCTATTTTTTCTGTTAAAGTGGATTCTGTACTGTGGATTTTTGCACCTCATATCTAATGCATCGGATGGTTACAGAGGATTTAGTTGTAGCACCAACCCTCGTAGCTACACCTGGGGGAACACTGAAGGTAAACATAATGCTGCAGTCGAAGCAAAAAGATGAATACTAATAACACAAAGGAGAAACACTAGAAGGTCTATATTTATAGTGAAGCTGTAGCTATAAGATGCATCTATTACATCTAAATACAAAACATAACATTACAGGAAACAAACCTGATGAATGCAGAGAAATGACTGGAAACCACGCTGTGCTGCAGCTACTAATGTGTATGTTTGAATCATGGGTGACCCGTGGTGGAACCATCTGGTGCAAAACTGACCTAAACCTATACAAATATTAGTTTGAGTTGTTTTAGATGGAAATGTCTTCTTAAAGGGGATTTTTTTCCATTCGAGATCAACTTTATCATTTCTTCCCGACACCTCCTTCTGACTGCTGCACGAGACACCGACTGCTCAAACTCCCACACTCCCACTCCGAAGAGCTGAAACGTCCCATTAAAGGAAAAAGAAAAAAAATCCAGCCTGGATTATCGTTTTGCATCCGTTTTTAACAGCGAGCAAGCTGTTGTTGGAAAGAAGGAGAATCAGTTTAGCTGTTAGTGAAACAATCTCAGGCTCGGCTAAAATTCTGCTAAATGTAAGGAAAGCACAAGCTGAGCTCCAGAGTAGAGGCGTGGATGAAGCATGCAATGGCCTGTGGGGAAGCCCGCCGCTTGTTAGTGTCTTCAGTACCACAGGGTCCCTTCTTCCTTGCATTTCTGCCAATATAATTATGACTGGCATGCAGTTACATCTCCATGTTGTGCTGGCTTGAGAGATGTGGCAGAAAGTCACCAAAGGGCTTGCGGGAAGCGTGACAGCTGGTCATGAAGCTGCATCTCGCATCCTGTCTGCAAGCGTCTGCGAGGATGCTGCTGATGCCTCGGCTGACCGATGAGCCAGAGGCAGGAAAAGCACGAGAGGAGAAATGGCCAAGCAATCACTCAGCAGCAGACCTACTGAATGGTCCCACACGGCTGCCACCTGCGGTGTAATGAGGGTTAGCGGGTCGTGCTGCCTCTCTGTCAGCTGGGACTGCTTGGGACAGAGGCCTCATCTTACATTTGGACGCCAGTGAGCCCGTAACATAAATATAAAACTCATCCCCAACAAAAAGTCTTCATCTTTGTCCAAAACCACTTTAGAGTTAACTTTGATCGGCTGTCCTGTTAGACGTTTCCTCGACATATGAGCCTTCCCCTCAGTGCCATTAATTACTTTGTGTAGAAATACTTTATGGAGTCATTATAGTAATGCAGTTTAATTTCATTTCAAAGCAGATCACTGTCAAACACAAGCATTTGTAAGTGCCTCAGCAGATCATTCTTCAATAGCTGGAACTTCTTTGTGTGTAAATACATGTAGAGATTTTTAAAAGGATAGTTGATCCTTTCTAATGTGTGGATTCCTAATGAGCAGTCAGCATCTTACCTGCAGTACATATCAGTTATGGTAGTTTGGAGAATTGGGAAGAAGAGATAATCATCATCTAAGTTTCAGTAGTTCTGTGGTTGATGCCAAACCTATCCACGAAGCTCTCGCACAAAATCTCTCTCTCATAAAGTAATTTCAGCAGTTTTTGTCTTTTTTCAGTACCTTCCAGAATGAGTTGTTTCAGAACTCTGTCACGATGGCCACGCCCACCCCTCCCCTTATTAGCTGCTATGAGCTGTGCGACTCAGATATCCAGGAATGGGCTCAGACTAGGGTTGTCACGGTATGAAAATTTAACCTCACGGTTATTGTGACCAAAATTATCACGGTTTTCGGTATTATCGCGGTATTTTTTAAACGGTGTTGCATATGTTCAGAAAGCATTGATAGTCCTGTTCTACACAAACTGAAATAGTTTTGAAAATGTTTAACAGTGTTTATTAAACCTAAAATAACACAAAGCCTTAGCAAAAGTGCAACTTTTCACAAGTAAAGGAACAAATAGCTTCTTTTTCTGGAACATGTTACAGTAGTCAGTGCAGGTTTAAATTATACAAATCCAAACATTCAAAACATAAACAATATGTAAACAAATCAATGAAACACCACTTGTTTTCTCATATACTTGTTTTCTTCATTATCAAAATGAAAATCTAAAACTCCAGTCCACACTTGACTTGAGCGCTGTACAAGTCAACCTTAAAAAATATGTATTTAAAATAAATAGCCACTTTAAACAAATTACTAAAATAACTACTACACTATGTAATCAAATCCAAATGTTCAAGTATAAATGGCATTGAATAAGTAAACAAATCAATGACAAGGAACTAATTGTATATTTCTCTTCATCATCAACAAATAAGATGCTTCATCCAGCAACAGGGTGTCCGTGACACGGTTTAAATGCTGGCAGAGGACGCTGCGGCTGCAGTATATAGTGACTCGTTGCATTCTCCCTCAACCAAAAGTCCTCACGTCATGCATTTAAGCTAAAATGCTAATGTTAACTTACCTTGCACTGGCTGTAGAGACGTGGGTGATGGTCACTCAGATGTGCCATTAGATTCGAAGTGTTACCTTTTGCAGACACTTGTTTCCTGCACGTTCTGCAAACGGGATAGCCGTCTTCTATTAACTGTCCCTCAGCGTTTTTCAGAAATCCAAAATATGCCCATACTTCCGATTTAGTCTTCTTGGAGGGCGGATGGATGTCCTGGGCGCTGCCGTCTCCTCCTTCAGCCATTATTTCAGCTTCAAAGTTTTGGTGCCGTTGCAAACTAAAAAGTGCGTGTGCGCGCCGCGGGAACTTCAGCTGAAGCGACGGTGGCTGGTAAGGGTCATCGCGCCGAAACCGCGGCCACGGTAAACCCACCGAGATAATATAGTTTTTTAAAAACTGGACGGTTATTTTTATTGTCAACTTTTTTACCGTGGTTTACCGCTATACCGGTTACCGTGACAACCCTAGCTCAGATTAAAGCTACAGCTTTCTCTCCCATGTGAGAGGTGGTTCTATGCTAACTTCCTTGTTTGTGATGTCACAGATTGGGATCATTTGAAACGGCTCGCTTAAGGCAGAAAATTCCTGCAACCGAACACCGATAGAAAACAGATGAACGGGTTTTATTTGTGTTTGGAGTGTTTCTAGAAGCCCTCTCTAAGGAAAAAGGGAGTTTTGCGTAAAGTGTTCCCTCTACGCTCCATTGTTACCATGAAAAGCAGCTAGACTTCTTTATGTTCCTGAAGATGTTTTGCTTCTCATCCAAGGAGCTTTCTCAGTTTTAACAGAAAAGTGAAACCTTCTAGACTATTGTTGGTAATCTGACCTCACAGCCCTTCCCTATGCCTCCCTATAAAACTAACAATCCCTATAAGAGCTTAAAATACATTCCTTTATGTTGGCGTAAACAACTTCACAGACAGCTGCTGTTTATTTATCAGTCCAGATCACACAGAGGATAACAGGTTAGCAGTGTGTGCTCAGGTGTGACCAGCAGCACGCCTGTAAAACCCTTAAATAGAACACTGCCCTTTGCTCTCCGATGCTACAGCTAACAGCCACACTCACGTTAAAACGTCTTATCAAGATCCTGTAATCTTCCATAGAATGTGAACATAATTACCACCAAAGTGTGAATATCACGTGTAAATATCACACATAGCAGGTGAAGCTGCTCCATGTTTGCTTTAATAAAGCTCGAATAAACAGAGACACCGCAAATATGAAGTCAATTAGTGATTCTTTTGAAATTTGTTTAAAGGCAAAACTTTAAAGAGAACTTTTATTTACAGAGAATTAAAAATAAAAGCGTTATGTCTGTCTTTCTGGGGAAATAAATCATGTTTTGTGTAAATAAAGAATATAATTAGTTGACAGATCCAGGAGTGAAGCTGAGAAACGCTGCCCCCTTGTGACGCTACCCAGCTCCTCCTGGGGTTACGGTTTCATAATCCCTTCAGTGAGGTCTGGGTCTCTTCCCAGTAGGGAAGTACCTGGAAAACCTCCAGGGGGAGGCGACCAGGAAGCGTCCAAATCCGATGAGCCGAGTCGTTTTGATGAGGAGGAGCAACAGCTCTACTATTATTATTCCCCAAGAAATAACGGCACTCCTAAACTTATCTTTAAAGGTGCAATTTGTAAGAATGGCACTCTGTGGTCAGATGTGGTTACTGCAGTCCATTTTATAAGCAAAAATATTCCCTTTTCACTACAGTTTAGTGAGTTGCCTGACTGTTTTGAGTTACGGATCAGCACCAGAAGACTCTAGATGACAAGCAAAGACGAGGTGTACACCGTAAGTTGCCAAGTAGATGAATACATTGTTATATTTGGTGTTAGCACTCTTGGATGTTTTACGGTAGGGAGCACCTACTACATGTATTATGATGCTGTTAGCTTCCTGTTATAGTTCAGAACGACTCATTAAAGGAAGTGAAACACCACAGTTGACTCATTATTCCCTTCACACACACATTTCACTGTAATATGGAGTTGTTGGTCATTTAAAATGTACCTTAAGATATTTTCAGAGTCGTCTATTTGCTTCTAATTTAGCGTTAGCATTGTTAGCTCAACGTTAGCCTCTAGCGTTCTTCACCAGATATTAGAGTAAACCAAAGCGGTGCCATGGCTTCTTGGGGGTACAAGAAATAACTTCTGGGTCGCTCCGGTTTACTGGTTTTGGTTCTTCTGACAACTGGAGTTTTTGCCTACTGGTGTCAAATTACAAATGACTGCGATGCTGCGTTAGCTTGCTGCAGATTCAGCAACGTCATGAGCTCACATTCATGAAAACAAAGACTATATCCGGCTTTTTGTTTTCAAAATGAGAAAAGCTGACAACCCCCCAGCCGACGGAGAATAAAATCTGTTTCAGTATAACCTTCCTTCCATCACGATTGAGAAATTAGGCTTTTGTGATAATTCCACTGTAGAATTCTTACATATTGCTCCTTTAAAATTGAGCCCGACGTTCAGGGGAAGCTCATTTTGGCCTCCTGTATCCGGGATCTTGTTCTCTCTATCGTGTTCTACATCTTATTGCTGTAGTTGAGAGTTGAGACCAGTAAACAGATGGCCTTGCCTATTGACTCTTCACCTCGACAGATCGAAGCAACCCCCTCACAAGCGATGAAGCCCTGATCCGTCAGTCTTTCTCCTGCTAGATTCTACCAGGCCCCCAAACATCCTAACGGATCTCGCATTAACTGAGTTTTACATAATGTGGATTAAAAGGATTTGACTCGGTTTTAAAAAACGATCTTTTTTTGTTTGTTTGCATTGATCATCAACGCAGCCAGAGCAGCAGGTTTTGAAAAGAACACAAGCGTCTCCATCTTTTTTTAAATATTCCTTCTCCTGACGAGAATAAATGTGGAAAGGCAGCCAAACTGGTCGTTGAAGGAACCTGCGAACCTCAGCGGTCAGCATCTCATCTGCTCAGTTTGTTTAAACTTGACTGTCTGCCATGAAAATAATCCTTTGTAAACAGCTAAATGTGTTGAACTGTTCCTTAAGGATGCCCACGCTATCACCTCCCCCTGATAGTTTTGTTTTTCTTCCCATCAAAGCGGGCGGCAGCAGCACATGATAGCACGTCTCCTGGAGCGGCGCTGCATTCCCATCCTCACGAAGCGTCCGGTGTGTGTTCAGTGAAAAGTGTATCTGTGTGCGTGTCCGAGTTTATCTCTGCACCGCCTTTGGTTCCCTCTGATTTCCCTCAAGTCTTATGTCTTTCTGTCCTGTTCTAGTCTTCTGAATGCTTGCTTATGGGTGTCATTTGTTTTCTCCCCCCCAACCCTGCTTCCTCCCCTCCCATTTCTTCTTTATTTGCATGTTGTTCCTCCTGTTCCACATCTCCCTCCACTACACCTCTCCCTGTGTGCTCAGACACTGCGCCCAGCACTGAACCTGCAGCTCATGGTTGGTATCTCTCCTTTCTATTGTTTCCTCCTGTGCTTGCATGTTTGACCCTGCAGCGTGCCCACTTTTATTCCCGCACAGCGGAAATGTCAGCAGCCTGCTGTCGGTTATCCATCCATCGTTCTGATCAGTCCTTTAAGGCCACAGTGCCAACTAACCGGCACCGCTGTTGGGTTTCTGTTCAGTTTATTCTGTCAAAATAACTTCATGCCACTGCAAAAAGCCAGTTAGAGCATAAAGATCTCTAATCCCTCTTGCTGGAACAGCACTTGCGGAATGATTTCAGCAGCTAACCAATTACAGCGTTTCCCTGAAGGTGCCACAGAGTAATAAAACCGACTCCGAGGACACAGCAGATTACATCAACAGCGTTAGTTCTGTGCGGAGGCAAAAATAGACCTCATTTACTTGTTTCCATACATTTGACTGAAGATGATACACATCATTTTCTAATTCTGTCTAATTTGCATTGCTTTCCCATTATTTGTTTCTTTTTTTTTTGGCTGCCTTTTCATAATTTGCGCTAGTGAATTCATGGTCACAAGCTTTCTGTTAATCAATGTGCTCATTTTGCTCCGTCTGAAATTTAAAACTTACTTCACTCATTTGGTATAATGACCACATTAGTGAGCCGCAGAGCAAAAATGAGCCATGGGTCCCTAATAAGCTCCTGTTTGTTGCAATTTAGCGGCATGATTTCATTTAGGTAAACAAATCATTTGAAGCTTCTTGCAGGTCAACAAGCCTCACACACTAATGAAATTACAACACACACCAAGAGACGCAGGTTAGGATCCAGACCCTCCTGCAGATTCTGCCTCCACTTGCAGGATTACTTTATGGCGACTCCCCATGCTTTCTTGTTTTTGGTGTCCAGTTTGAGAAGCACGTGTGTGATCTGCTCAAGCCCGTTGTAGACTACTGTCTCAAAGTAAACCACATCTGGCCTTAAAGAAATGTTTAGTTCATTTAGAAACTGAATTCTGTTGGTTAAACTCTGTCTTCAGGGTCTTTTTCATGAGAAACGTGCAGCACTTGTTCATTAAAATGCATATTCATGAACATGGAAATTGTCTTCACACTCCATCGCTTGCATTAGTCGCAGAAAGGAAATGGTTGAATGACTGGATCAGAAAAAGCCAGTCTCTCCAGAAATGTAACGTTTGTGGCCCCACCCACCTTGGCTTGGGACCACCCATGGCGAGGAGATATAAAAGTGCATCTCAGCTAGTTTAAGCTAGTCATTAGCCTTTTGCAACTCCACAACATGGCAGAGCACTTTCACGTTTGTGTTTTAGTGGACAGAAAACATTAACAATGCATTTATACCCAAAGCAGAGCAAAATGAGATCATGGAAGAACTGTGTTGCTGTTAGCCAATCAGAGGCAAGATGTTTGCGCATCATAAGAATTAATGAATAAAACTCCTATTCCCGCCTTTTTCTGACTAACTTCTAACTCCTGAAACAGGAGCGCCAGAGCTTTATCCACAGAAAACAACTCGTAAGGAATTCATTCATAAAAGAGAGTGAGTGTGTGAGACGTTTCAAGCATCTGCATTCACCACATAAACGCTGTCACTTTCTAACAGCTGCTACTTTTTGACTCCGGTGCTGTAAAATTATTTTAATTGCCGAAACCACATGGAAAGTGTGAAAGGAGCTAATAGCCATGTTTCCCTTAGGAGTTCCAGGAACCCCCTGAGAGGAGGAAAGGTGACAGGGATCTACGTTCAGGGCTTTGCTAAGATGTCAGCATATTGTGATCGTTTTCTCAGTGGGTGATGTCACTGATCGGCTCTTAAAGGCGTCCATGAACATTAGTTCCATAATAAGCCTTATTTTGTCACAATTTGATGTCATTTAAAGCATTCAGTGGATGTGGAGACTGCTTATGTGACGTAAAAAGCGGTGTTTAGATGACTAAAAGAATCACTATTTTTTACAGCGCTCTGTGGGAGACCACAAAGTGGCCTGAATGATGGCGTTGTGGGGGATTTTGGTGTTGGGAGTTCCGAAATGGAAAAGCATGAATGCTGCTTTTTTCCATTTGTGTCCAGTCTGCTTCACCAGCAACTTCCAATTTTACATTTGCTGGTGTTTTGCTGACATCTGCTGAGATCTTTTCTCACTGAGTTACAACCAATCAGCATGAGTTTACCACAAGTCCCGCCCAGCGTCTCTACCGGGCCTTTTCCGATTACGTACCCCAGTTCGGGATAGCGGTTGGTCCCTGAAGTGGCCCGGAAAATGGACCTTTTGGGCTGGCCTTGTGAAATGGAGACACACGGATATCGCAAAGGTCCGATAAAATTTCCCGGAAGTTCCGATAGTGGAAAACAAGCCTATTTTGATTTTATTAAACAGCCATTTAAATTAATGTGTTCAATCATTCATTTAAAACTTTAGAAACATTCACATTCCTGCTTTTTTTTTATTGATGTTTGAAACATTTTGGCCATCAGATTTGATGAAAACTGTTGGTGGCATTGGTTTTCCTTAGGCTGAAGGCCCACTGTCAAATTGAGATTAGATGTTTCAAAAATGTTATTATTTTATAAAATTAAATCTTTTTTCAGCTCTATCCAATTACCTGCCTGTGCTTCCTAATTTTAACCACTATCTGAAACAAATGCTGCACCTCCAGATCTCGGTTAGGGATTTAATTACTAAAACAAGAGATAATTTGATTAGATTTTGCAGCTCCGGGATGCATAAATGTGCACATTAGGCTGGGAAAATTCAAAAGGATTTCCTTCCATTATGGTTCAATGTAGCACATTCATTTCAGCATTTTACTGTCATCGAAATTATCTTTGAATTAATCGAATTAATTCTGGTCATTACCATCAGTTATCCTGTGCCTGCTGACATGATGTCGACTTCCTCCGTCTGCAGCAGTGAAGTTTCCTTCCTGTAAATGATGACGGAGGCTCGAGTTAAAGAGACAACAGATGCTTTGTTCTCCTTTTTGCAAGATGTGCTTTTAGCAGTGATGAGTTTTTGAATGGTTACCCCAGATGTTCTATCTCAGCCCATAATCATTTTTTAAATGTTAGTGATTACCCACAGTGTGGGATCATGAGGATGAAAATCAAGTTTAATGGTAGTGTAACTGGATTTTTTGGATTATGTGCGGTAAACAGTATGAATTGTTTCAACTTTAAAGACTCATTCAGGAGGTTTTTAGCCGAAATGTCAGTTGTTTTGTTTGAAACGTGTTTAAAAACTGCTGAAAAGTAGCTGATTTAGTTCTGATTCTGAATATATTATAAAGAAAAAATATTTTCATACGTTCAGAATATGAAACATTTAGATTTTAACTATCCATTGTGCTGGTCAGAGGACATGGATCCTATTAAGTTATGCACCGAATGTAACGGAATTTTGTTTCATGCATTAACATGAAAATTAAAAGTTTATGTCTAATATTAAGAATTTTACAGTGAAACGATTACAAAACAGTAAAATGTCTCAGTCTTTGTGGAAGGAAGGTTACATTGAAATGGATTTCCTTCTCACCCAGCAGGGTTTTTCATTTTTTCCCATTGCTGAGTCTCTGTCGAGTTAATGCTGCAGCTCCGGCATTTAATTCAACTCCAGCAGGCAAAAGGCTCCAGAGAACCAAATCCAGCAAACAGGAGCAACCCAGAAGTTATTCCTTTTTGTTTTCCTCTAATATCGGGTGAAGCATGCTAGAGGCTAACGTTGAGCTAACAAAGCTAACAGTTAATTAGAAGCAAATAGTCCACTCTAAAAATATCTCAACCTACTTTTTACCAATACTTCATTATTACAGTGAAATGTGTAGCGGAAATCCATATTTTACAGTATATCCTCACGTTAAACTTTGTATGGATTTACACGGAAAAGAACAATAACATTGTCACAAAAAGGGTTCTTTCACATTCAGCAGAAGGAAATAAAAAGGGAATTTGAAACTGGCCCGCAGTTGAGCATTTTGGTTAACTCCTACATTTTCTCCCAGGAACGTAAATGTTAACAAGTGACTTGTTAAGCCGGACATAATCAGGACTTGGTCTGTCTTACCTCAACCTGCCAATAACTGACTCTTTCCCCCCAGGCTGGGTGCTCATAAAACTTCTCAAGGGTCATTCTGGAAGATTCCAGGATCTCGCCTTTATCAAAACCCTGGTATTTTTCTGTTTATCTATAACCAAAGAAGGTGTTTAGGTTGTTCACCCTTAAAATAGAAACCAAGGTGCTCTAAGTTAAAATCTTATCGGCCACAGACCTAAACTGTTTGTTTTGTGTTTTCTTTTGTGTTAAACCTCTGTCATTTGGTGTTTCTCCAGTTAAAATTCATGCTAATGGTAAAACTTTTCAGTTTTAAGACATGAATTTTATTCTTTCCCATTTAAAGTAATACTTTGATGCTAAAGTAATACTTTTTGAGGATTTATATGAATAACTGTGTTAAATTGTGATCATGGATTTTTCCATCTTGGAGAAGGTAGAGTTTATTTGGAAGAGCCACGGTGCCCTCCAGTGGTTTTTGAATAAGATACAGGTGGGCGGGCCCAAAAGGTTATAAAAGCAACCATCCGAACCTCGTGGCGGCAGTTTAAGAACAAAGGTTGCCTTAAGCTCATTACCCTGCGGGCTGTTTTCCATCTGGCCCAGCAGAACCCAGAGCTTTAAAGTAATTAGCTCTCAAAAGTTATGGTAAAAACTTAGAAGCAACTCTGTTTGTTTTGTTTTGACATCCCACGCGCAACTGGAAGTTGACACGTTCAAGACAAGTTCGCGCATTAAGAGTTGAAAGCAATTTGGAACCGTTCTCCTGATTCGGCACCATTTGTGAATCTGGACTCGTGCTCTGAATTCCACGTTTCGGTGCAGCTGAGTTGAGGACCTTAAAGTCAAGCCACGGTGGAGGAACGCATAATTCTCCAATCCACAGGCGCCTGTTGACCAACTCGGAGGCCAACATTCCTACAGAACCCTGAAGGCTTCACCCCACGGGGACTCAGGCTTACCACAGCCTTTGGCCATCTCTGGCGACGGAAAGCAGGTCTTTGAATCATTTTCATCTGGCTGACTTTTCCTGCTAAGCCCGATTAGTGAATTCAGACTTAAACTTTTATGGCTTATTATTTTTGATCCAAATTCTCGTTATCTCTCAAGATTTATCTTCTTTCTCTGCTGCACACGAATCCTTATTCACACACACACACACACACACACACACACACACACGCACGCACGCTCACTTGTTCTCCTTAGTGAAGTCATTCCTAATATTTTCTATAATCCTGGTGTCACCGAATTTCCACTTTCATTACGGATCAGTTATTTCCTATCACTGCCATAAAGCTTTGGGTTACTAATTTTCTTAATTCCATGCATGAAACTATAAGCTGTGTTTGGTTCTTTTATCTTTGTATTAACTGATTTTGTTATAAACGCCTGTTCGTTGTCTAGCAATTCTCGGGAATAATCGGCACATTCTGTCAAGAATTCATCCTTTGGATTAAAACGTGGTGTTAGCTAAGTCCCCACCACATTTGATAAATATAGATGTAAATTCATATTTATTGCTACAAATGTATTTATCCACTTATCAACTTTCTAGAGTATTCTGGTGCTGACCTGTAACTGGAAAATGCCTTGAAACTCACGCAACAGTAGTGAGAAAGTAATTTCTGTGTTAAGAAAATGGGCTGCAGTGCCCAAATTTGATTGCAGGATCTCATTCTTACTTCATTATTTCATAATACACATTTAAATGTGTGGATTACTTATTTAATCACTTGCAGTGGTCTTTAGAAGGAAAGAACTCCTTGCAGGCAGAACTCAGGCACAAAAAGCCCATAAACTCCTGGCACAGCAGGCTAAATCTGCACGTCACAGCTGAGCTTCAGACGACAGGATTTGGAGTCTTATTTCCTGACGTTTGGACATCTCACCCCGGAGAACAGCAACGTGACTCTACCACTGACTTGCAACTCTGATGTTTTATCTCCACAAATAACACGAGCATGGAGGAGGTATGCAGTGAAATGAAGTTGCTAATGCTAACAGTTAGCTTTAACTAGCCACGATGTCAGCAGCTGATTCCTGTCGGTTAAAACAGCAACAGCCTTCCCCATCGTGGGTCAAGATGGGCGAGTCCATGAAGGCTAATTCAGTGTGACGTAGGGGATCAAATCCTAGAGTATTTTCTATCAGAAGCTAATGCAGGAGATAGGTGTAGGAGACTATTTTCATGTTCAGCCTGCTTGAAAAACTGAGTGATCGATTATAATCAGAAAAAGCATTTAAATGGTTTTTCAGTGAACCACACCTTTAATATATGAACTATGTAGTATGCTTTATTTTAAAATGGAATATTAACATGAATGAGAAAAAGGACACAGGGAGGAAAGTGAAGTGGGATTGACTGAAAACAGGAAAATCTGTCATTTTAAACACAAAATGCAAAACTGAAATATTAAGTCATAAACAGCTTAACCTCCAAAATTAACCTCTGAAAATGATCAGCAAACAACAAAAAACTGATCATAAACCCCAAACAGGAGGAAAAAACTTTTAATTCTCACATCAACAAGTAGCCGTGGAACCGTGTGGAAAGTTTATCACATAAAATGTTAAATATTCTTCTTTGTGTTAGGAGACAGCCCAAAATATCACCACAACAAATAATGAATATTATTATAAATGAATATTAATGCTGCCAAAAACCTGCCATGTGTGTAAAGAAGGAACTGTTTTTGCTGGATTTTAGGCACGGAACATGTCAGATTTGCTTCCAAAATAAGAAAAATATCCCAAAACAACTGAAGCGGGTAGACTATTACAGAGAAAATGCTAAAGAGGTTTTCACCACCTGTCACCTGTTTGACTTTTGCATCCTTTGTTTAGAGTTGGAATGTAAAGCAGCGTTATTAGACTGAACCCGCTTCTGCTCAGTGCAAGTCTAAAATGATGCTTCCTGCAAAACAACAGGGGCTGAATTTAGATGATCTGCACAGAGAATTAATGGAAATGAAAAGATATTAATATGCAAACACACTGACTGGAAGTTGGTGGCGGGTTCAGGTGTTGTGCTGAGTATTTACATATAATTAACTCCTTCCATAATTTATGCTGTCTTATGCTGATGTGCAGGCAGGTTTTTAGTGGCAGTCTGAAGGCAGGTTATTGGTAGCAGCTGACAAAGCGTGAACTGTGAAAAAGCCTGTTGTTTTTTCTTAATGCACCAATCAGCCGTATAAAACAAAAGCACAAACAAACACCGCTTACAAAGGTTCTTCTTTCATTCATTCAGTCTGATTTATTTTAATTATTGCAGTGTAGTTAATTGCACACTGTAACTAAAACCACTTAATGGTAATCCTTAAGTTTTCTTACTTATTAATTACAGAAATGTTTATTTATGAATAAAACTCTGTGCAAATGAGGAAAAAAGTTTTCTTTCGGGTTTGAAAGTGAAAATGTTTTACCCCGAGCAGATATATGTTAAGGTCACGCTACTCTTCCTTTTTTTAAACAGAATTTTTGATAAACCTCCCATCTACAAGCAAGTGCAGGTACCGTCTTTGTTCTTTCCGCTGTTTGCTGTGTCGGCGCGTCAGGATTACAAAACACTGCGTGCTGGTAAAAGTTTTCCAATGAAATTCAACAGATTGTCATTTACTTGTCATGCTGCTTAAACCCAAGATGGACTGAAGTCATGGAAAACCTGATTCTCAGAATGAGCAGCAGGTCTTACTGAACGAAGTACAAAGTCATATAAAAACAAGTCGTTCCTACTCCATTGTCTTCGTATTATGTTCATATTATTCAGCTAAATCTTCCGTTTTGTGAAGGTTAAAGTCCAGCAGAAGCTTAATTTCTCCTTTTCCTTTAGGCAACAATACTACCAGTTCTTTGGGAATAGTAAATATTTCGCACTAAATGCATGTCATAAAAGAGTGCAGCTCTTTGAGAATAACAACCTTGTTTTCATGAATATTTTAAGCTAATTATTTAGTGGCACAGCCTTCTCCGTAATTAGCCACTATTGCTAAATATTTAGCTAGCATTGCTAATAATAGTTAGCATAGCATAGCATAGTTTATTTATATAGCACATTTCAAACGCAGCATGGGAGCTGCCCAAAGTGCTGCCCAGGCTAAAACAAAACAACCATTCGAAAGAACTAAAACAAGAGGATAAAAATCCCAATCAGAAGCAGATAAAACAAGATGAATACCAAGAACACATTAAAACAACGATACAATCAAACACTAAAACGAGTCACTGCCTAGCTTGGTAATAGCAATTAGCAAACACTGTTGGTTTTCTGAATTGTAACTGGAACATTAAGTTGGGTTTAATTTAGGCCAAAAACAGAAGTTTTAATGTGGTCTGTCTTGTCACCTGCTATCAGAGGTGTGGGCTCGAGTCACATGACTTCGGCTGGAGTCAGACTCGAGTCATTATTTTAATGACTTCTGACTTGACTTGATAAAATCTATAAAGACTTACGACTTGACTCAGACTTGAACGTCAATGACTTGTGACTTGATTCGACTTGCATCTGTTGACTTGAGAATATTTGATCATTTAGCACAAAAGTGGCACGACATGGACAAAAATTATAAATTGTTCTTCATTTTGGGTTTGATTTACTGCTAAATGCAGCAGCACTTTGTTTATAATCTACTTCAGTTGAACTTTCTGCTTGTTTGAGCAAATAAATGAAGCTTGAAGAAGCTTTAATTCTGGGATTTATTATCATTGTCCATGAAGTATGACAGATGACCTGGTTATAACTTGAAAATTCAAAGTTAAGGACTTGGACTTGATTGGACTTCCACATCATTGACTTTGGACCTGACATGGACTTGGTTGTCTTTGGCTTGAACTTGACTCGAGACTTGACTGGAAAGACTTATGACTTACTTAAGACTTGCAAAGCGTGACTCGGTCACACCTCTGCCTTCTCGCGTGGTTATTACAGCTTTTGTGTTGGAGTCACTTATAGATTTTCTCACACATGGAGAAGA
The DNA here is from genome assembly GCF_043380555.1 of Nothobranchius furzeri. Classification (NCBI taxonomy): domain Eukaryota; kingdom Metazoa; phylum Chordata; class Actinopteri; order Cyprinodontiformes; family Nothobranchiidae; genus Nothobranchius; species Nothobranchius furzeri. The sequence goes on along the minus strand of NC_091750.1, from coordinate 28,923,183 downwards.
AAATGTCCTAAACAGTACCAACAAGGCACTGAATCGTTAGTTGACTTATTAAAGTGCATTTTAGGGCATTTTAAGCACTTTTTGTGATTTTGTCATTTATAATGGCTTGTAGACCTGGCTGTGGTTAATTAAATGTTGTATTATTATTTCAGCTGTATTACAGAATGCTGCTCTAGAACATTTCTAATTCCAAGCAAGAGAAGACCGAAGAAAAGAAGATTATGAGAAAATGACTTGTTCTTATGTTTTGACGTCACATAAGTTCCTTCGGAGGGTGATGTAGTAACTGTTGGTCTTGTTCAGGGTGAAACTGGGGATAAAGCAGAGGATGCTTCAGAGCACATCTGCCTTGTGAATAAGTCAGGAGTGTTCTCTGGTTCTCGCTCTGCTTCAGTGCTGATGTAATGGTGGGTTGGTCATAGGTAACACCAAGGGGGCTGTGGACTACTTTCATGCAGCTCTTCTCAAACGTTAACGGCTCTTTTGTATTTAACCCTCCCTTATCTATGAAAATGCATTTATTTATTATTTATTGTGCCAGTTCGTTGTTTTATGGGCTCGACACACAGGAGGCGACATCACCTCTCCTCCATTCATTTTCAATGAGACATGCGCGACAAAGCAATAATCGCGGGTCTCCCTCCTACCAAGCGAAATGCGAAAAACGTGCGTGTGAAAGTTTGCACTCGTGCACGTACGACCCAGCGACGCGATCCCAGAAAGTTGAAACATTTTCAACTTTTCATCGCTGTCGCTCTGACGAGGACCAATCAACGGAGGTTTCATTCACTGACCAATGAGCGGACAGGATGCTCCGTACATCTCCGAGCAAACATGGAGGAGAAGTTGATTATTATTATGTTTTATAGTAAAATCAGAGGTAAGATTTCACATAACTCTAGCAGCACCTTGTGAAACATCATATCTACCGCTTTATTAACTCTGAACCGCTTAAATAACCTTAATTCCCTCCAACCTGACACAGCCAAACAAAACTACGGAAGTTTCGATTTCGCCATGGAACAGAACGCGTAGACGGCGTTGCCGCTGCCGCGGATCGCCTCCCGTGTGTCAGGTAATAAAAGCGACAGCGACAAATTTCGCTGATCGCGGTCGTTTGTCGCCTCCCGTGTGTCGAGCCCATTAGGGTGACTGCACCGAGTCTGGGGTGATTTCAGACATCAGTTCATAGTTTGAAGTTTCATTTATCATTTAGAGATTTTTATTTGGCACAATGTTTAAGAAGTGTACATTTTCCCAGCGTGGAGGATGTTTGTCAGGATTATCTCAGTGAGAGTGAGAATCAGCTAAATAAAAATGGCACTTTTTTCCATTGACTTAAACAGTTGTCATTTTGCACAGATAATGTTTAAAGTTTTATTTTGCGTGATAGGAGACGTGATGTTAGCTACAGACAATCATTTGTTTTTTTACGGGGAGGGGGCAGAATTTACAGGTATCGATTTCTATCTGTATCAGAAAGTAAGAGTTAAGCGAACTTCACACTGGAGGCATCAGCGGCGAGGAATGGTAGTGGAACGTCGCTGCTTCACATAGAAACCATTATAGTTTATGGGTGAATCCAAACCGGCCGCGGTTGTCCAGGAGCAGCTCGCTGTGCCATACCGCTACAGATAGGGTTGTGTTCTGTTGTTGCTACAAAACGCTTCTGGGACACGTCAATTTTTGCTGTTAACATACGGCTAGACGGGAAATCACACACGGTTTCAGTGCATAAAATCTGGTAATTTTCTAAATAAAAGGCGATTGCAGAAATGCTATTTCATATCTGTGTAAATCCCGTGAATACGTGTGACCTAACAGCATATTAACTCCAGCATCTTTAAAGAAGTGCAGCGGTGTGTTTTCATGGATTTAATCCTGGCAGTGGAGAGGAACATCATATGACATCAAACCTTTGACCTTTGAAGTCTCGAAGGACCTTGTGATCTCACGAGTCCGCGAGTAAAACCGTATATCTTGCCGCTGATGCCTCCAGTGTGAAAGAGGCGTTAAGACTATAGTGGAGATCGGTAAAAAAAACATTTCTTGTTCTAACGTATCACTGTCCTGGAGGGCCGGTATCCAGACGGTTGTGTGGTTTTTCTGCGCCAACAGACTTGATTCAGTGGTTGAAACACCTGTGCAGCAGCTCATCAGGCTCTGCAGAAGCCTGTTAATTAGCTGCTGATTGAAATCAGGTGTGTTGAAACAGAGTTCAAACTAAAACATGCAGGACACCGGCCCTCCAGGACCAGGATTGGGCACCCCTGGATGACTTTTCTGAGCAAAAGCTGTTTTAAATGCCTCAGCTTCCCACTAATACGTTAGTTTGTTCCCGTCAGAGGATTTCTTCCTGTTTAGAAACCGCTTAGAGAAATGTGACCAGCAGTTTGGGTCTTCCCCAAACATCTACAATGACGAGTCAAAATATCTCTTTAAATATTTTATTCTCAGCTTTCACATTTTCCTCCTAAGTTGGACCGTTCTAGTTCACAAGCAGTGGTATTATTTCCAGTATCTACCAGATATGTTTATAGTTTTTGTCTTATATGTTGCTCTTAGCAGCTTGTTCAGTTTTATTTCCAGTTTTTCTGACTCTTTATGCGCTTGCGGTCAGCCTTTCTCTAATTGTAAGCAATTAATATTTATGCAAAAACTGAGTGCATTTCTCACAAATCGCTCATTATTGATCACAATAGGAACACTGAATCTGAGGAACAGAAGGTACTGTCGCAGTAAGAAGTGGGCTGCAAATCGCAAACTTCTTTGCATAAAAGTGTGGCGGCCATTTGAAAGAAATTTCACATTATTGTTATTTGTAGCTGTAGCCAGGTCAACACCTGTTTGTAATATGTTTACATGGGAAGGAAACAAGGTTACTGGGAGAACAGCAGGAAGTTGAAGAATGTGGAAAGCCTGCAGCCGCTGTGAACCCGAGTGGCTGATCATTACTCAGGTGAGGCAGCCTAATTCTCTCCCACAGACCCTGTTTGTTGGCTAAAGCCTGTTAAATCCTCACTAACGAGACATAAAATTAGACTGAGTTACATTTCACGTGCAATCCACGTGAGCGTTGCAGGATTTAATAAAAAAAAAAAAGGCTCACGTTGTAAGTTCATACACATCCATCCAGTTCACATCTTTAAGCATTTCCCAGTTCTTTAAATTACCATCGCTAGTTAGGAATTTAACTGGTAATATCCCATAACTCGTTAGCTAAAATGCTAAATCATTGCCCTGCACGTGACTCTAAGTCAGAGCCTTTAAAAAGCATCAGCACTGACCGCCTGGCTGTTCATATTCACCATGATGTTGCTGCCGTAGCAACGCCCCGCTTTTTCTAGGCTTAAAACAAAAAGAAGCGAGGGCGCCAAGACGCTATTGAGCTAGAAGGCTCTTCTTGAGATTGTTCATTTCCCTTCAACGCCAGACGAGGTGGTGGCAGAAGGGTTTGGAGGGCAGGAGGCAGCAGATTGAACACGCAGGAGAGGGGAAAAGATGGAGGGTCGGTGCTGAGCGGCCAGGAATCTGGAGAAGTGGATGTTGAAATGCTTTATTCTTATAAATGAAGGATTGGGTTTCAAATGAGAGAGACTCAGGAACTGGAAAAATATAATGACTTCTTCTATTATGCATGTGGATGAACTCAAGTGCTCTTTGGACCAAGAAGTCGTGGCGATTTAAAGTCCTTCTCACGTGTAGGACTCGAAATGAGGACAGTTGGCCAAAGTTTTCATCAAATTAGGGAAAAAATCAAGGTTGTTTCTTTACTTGAAGACTTTGTTTTGTTTGTTTGTTTGTTTTTAAGCATTTGTCTTAGCACCAAGGCTTGTCTTTGCAACCTGCATGTGGAAAATCAGCCTCCTGCAAGTTGCTTGTTTCTAGAAGGAGACGTGCAAAAGTGGTCCACAGTTCAGAGGCAGATGTTCAATCAGCATTTGGTCCTCTCGTCTCACTTCCATCTCTTCACCCTTAATGAAAGGGCATCTTGAGGGAAAATGTCAGTTGTTTTAGCTGATGGTTTGGTGCACTGACTAATTTCCCATCTGGAGAGGTGAGCACGTCTGGAAAGGATACGCCTGCCAACGCGGCTGTCAGCAAACTTGTGAAAGTCGTGGGATAATTGAGCTGCACTCAAAGATCTAATGGTGAAGAGGAATGCGGAGGTATAATGGCCACTTTGCTCACAGTGGAATTGTGGTGAAGGACAGCACTTTCCTCTTTAATCCAAGGACTGAGCTATTACATTTGGATGACATTAAAAAGACAAGGCATTCATTAAATGACAAAAATGTGACGTGTTGGACTCCTCTGGAGCTGATGTGAGACTAATGTGGCGACTCCGTCTTCAGGGTTTGGTCGCGGCTGCACGGGCCAGCTAACTGTCAGGACTTTCTACCGCTGCTGTCATTTCAGGGCGTGATTTCTGTTTATAAGCACGGCTTACCACCGAACATAAATGAGGGCAGGGGGCTTGAATAGTGAAATGTGTTCATGGTGAATTTGGCATAAGCCCAAATTAAATCTGAGGGACTTGGGGGACCTGGTCCTTGGAAATCTCATCCTGCAGGCTGGAGACGATATTGAGCTGAGTGATGATCAGTGACAGATGGCGCTGCCGGCGTGAGCCTGCACGGCCTAGCCACAGGTCAGAGCAACAGACGCGCTGATAGTTTGATGAGTGTGTTTATTCGTTTTAGGTTAAATATAACCTGGAAGGCCATTCTTTACGTAGTCTGGCCACAACCCATAGGCAGACCTCAGTCGTGGGGCGGAATCTTTCAGACCACCTCTGCACACAACAGGAGAGCGCTAGGACCAATCAGAGCAATGGACACTGGGATGTATTCAGAAAAAAAAAGATTTAAACTGTAAAATTTAATTGTTTTAATCGAATCATTTGACAGTAACTTTGGATTGTCTTCAGTGCTTGAATTTAACACCAAGACTCTGAAGTTGAATTGGTTTCAGGGATTTTTATGCCCCCCCCCCCCACTTTTCTTGCCAGAGTTTATAACTAAAATCATCTCATGATGAGAAATGGTTGGAGCCGTGAAAATGTCATGGATTACATGATTTCATGCAGGATCTGGTGGGAATTCTGAGCAGTAATCTGTGCTGTGAGGGACTCTGCTCCTTCCACACTAAACCTTAGCTCCGTTCCTGTTAAATTAAATGTCTTTTAGACATTTTTATGTCTTTTTAGGTCAGTGTGGCAGCCATCTTTAGAGGTGCGGTGTACTTGTTTATTCAATATGTCTGCGGTCTTCTCCAGTGTAAATCAGTGGCATACGTTTTTGACAGAAAGCTGATGATGCTGCTGTTCTGAAATGCAGAGGTTTGCTGATGTAGAGGTGGGCTGAAAACAGCAGGATTACTCATTAATATGCACACACCTTGCTTCTGATTGGCTAACAGAGCACGTTCAGCCATGTTGCTACGTCACGCTGCTGAGCCTTCCTCTGGGCGGGAGTGAGTAAAGACGAGTGAGTCCATAAATGCAAATTCACGGTGTGACATCTCAGTGTGAGGATTTTCTGATCCCAGCACTTCACCATCTGGTGATTATTCACCTAAATCTGGCCGGGTATTCAGGAGATATTTTACTAACAAAGAAGCAACATTTAACAAAAATACATTTCTGTATAATTAATCAAAACCCACAAAGCACCATTTAACTCTGCTGGCATGTTTACCTCCAGTCAGGGGGAAAGGGTGTGAAAGGTGTCCTTGTGCTGGAAATTAGCTGGACTCCTGAATAAATGTCTCCAGGAAATGTAAACACATCTGTACTCAGCACAGCCCTAAAAATGTTTTTCTTCTCAGGCAATTTTGACAGATTTATAGTTTTGTTCAATAATGTAATAAATATGTCATTTAAACTGAATATGTGCAGACTTCAACCTTTTATGTCTGCTGGGTGCGATAACTCATGAAACTCTAATATTTTGACATTTGAAGACACAGAAACCAAAATTTAGTTTGGGGAAAAACGAGCTGTAATTTCAAACTCGCTCTTCCTTCTTCCATCTCAGGAACATTGCTAAGCTGAGTTCCATTCTGTCCCGCTCTGAACTTGAGACAGTTCTCCACACCTTCATCTCCTCACACTTAGACTACTGTAACTCTCTTTTCACGTGTCTGAGCAGAACCTCCCTGAACCGTCTACAGGTGGTTCAGAACGCCTGTGCTCGGCTTCTGACCAAGTCCTCCAAACACACCCACATCACCCCGCTTCTCCTCCAGCTTCACTGGCTGCCAGTCACCTTCAGGGTTCATTTCAAGATCCTGGTTCTGGTCTATAGGGCCTTACATGGACAAGCACCATCTTACATTGGTGATCTTCTTAGTCCCTACACCCCCAGCAGGTCCCTGAGGTCCAGTGATCAAAGCCTACTGGTTGTGCAGCACCAGGCTAAAGGTCAAAGGTGACAGATCATCTGCTGCTGTGGCCCCCAGACTCTGGACCTCTCTCCCTGAGCCTGAGATCAGTGGACTCAGTGGTCTCCTTTAAAAAGCAGCTGAAGACTCACTTGTTCAAGCTGGCTTTTGGATGACCTTCTTCACCTCTCTCTCTTTATTCTGCTCTCCCCACCTATTCCACCTTCCTCAGGATCCACTGATTTCCCTCTTTCCTGTTCACTCTCTCTCTTTCTCAACATTTTGTTTTTTATCACAATTGTCTCTTTTTGCTCATTTTAAATATATTTTTAAACATTTTCTTAATTCTTTTTTACATTTTTAGTTTTTGTGAAGCGCCTCGTGATTTTTATCTTGAGAGGCGCTATAGAAATGATATTTTCTTCTTCTTCAAACACACACACACACACACACACAGGTAAATGTTTTTGCACTATAACCTGATGATCAGTGGCTTGAACCTGCCTTTGGGGCTCTCCTCAAATGTGGCACATATACTGCATTAATTAGTTTCAGACTCACAACTGAGTGTGACAGGTGACAAACAGAACTCTCCTTCTCTTACACACACACACACACACACACACACACACACCTACTGCTGAAAGTCAAGTGAACCTGTAAGGTTCCGTCTGGCATTTCATGATGAAATAAACAGAAGAGGGCTGAAATAGATGACGTGTAATCAGAGTTGGTTTTCTTCTCCTCACCTGTGACGTACAGTAGATGTTGTCTGGCAGCAGATGGATGGATTTAAAACTTTGCCAACAAGAAGCCAAAAATCAGTTTGAAGGATTTTGCTGAAAGTTGTCAAATTATTATGCTAAAAGTGAAATTAGAGGATTAAAGTGAAATATAAAATATTGCTTTTTGTCTCTTGAACAAGATTAGTGCTCAGAGATGATCATCAGACATGCCTCAAGTCATTATTTAACAATTCTGAAACATTATAAAAGTAAAACAGTAAATAGATGGACTCGTTAAACCAGGTCAAAGCAACCGGTGTATTTAGGGTAGGCGTATTCATTTCTGATCTTATTTCTTTGTTCTGAATGGTCCTGGGAACAGCCACAGCTGCAGGCTGAAAATACAAAATCACTCTTTCCTCAGGCTCTGCCCCAGAACACAGGAGAGCATGAGAACCTCTCAAAAAAACCATAAGAACACGTTATCGTACTATTTCGTCCTGTCGTTGGCGTTTTTTTGCCATAATTCCTAACATAATGCACGTACGTAACAGCAGCGCATCCTCTAGGCTTCTGATGAACTCCTCGCATTCCGGTACCGGTGTCGGTACAGGATCTGCTCGGGTGCAAAATTGGCTCGGGGTCCGTCGACTGCCGATGACGTCTAAGTAGTTGATTGGCTGAACATGAACCTCACGGAATTACGTAATCACGTTACGTTGTTATCACGTTACGTTGGTCCAGACAAATCTTTGTGTTGGAAAGATGGACAACTTTTACAAAGAAATCCATCATTACCTCTTTGAAAATACACTTTTAGCATAGAGCTGCATGTATATTAGGGCTGAACGATTAACTGCATGTGCAATTAAATTGCGATGTGACAAAAGGAGATTTTCTAATCGCAAAGGCTGCAATTTGGCATCGAGTGGTTAGCGCAATGCTAATATACATGGGAAAACCCATAGGAATGCTAATGCTAATATCGCCGATTACATTATTACAAATTATGAATTAGAAACGTGCCAAATGATTACATTTGGAGTCTAATAGAAAGTAAACCTACCATCAATCAAATAAGTACAGACAGGTATTTTAGTAAAGCCAGAAAACTTTTAACTCCAGAGTTTTGGCTAGCAGCTATGAGCGTACCTGAACTACGCATGGACAAAACGTCAAAAACTAAACACAAAATACTTCAATAAACGGGACACACTTCTTTCCTGCAAATACAATTTCACAGGTGTTGCTAATACCTATGAGCCTTCAAGGGATGTGCTCAAAGAGGAGTTCAACATTATGAATAAGATATAGTGTTTTATTTTACAAATACCATTATAAACACAAACTTACGTCTTAAGAAACATTATTTTAATAATGAAACTGCTAAATTCTTTCCAACAGTATAGATGTGTAGTGTATTTTGTCCGAGTGGGTTTGCCGTACTTTGACGTCATCGGCAGTCGAAGGACCCCGAGCCGATCTTGTACCGACACCGGGCTTTCTCCAGACGGTGTCCTCAATGAAAGTTTAAAAGAAAGAATCCAGTGGAACCTAAATCAGAGATCCAGCAGAGAGCCGTGGGATCATTACACTGGAACTCCCTCTGCTGTTTCCACTCAGGCTCCGCTACTGTGTGGCAGACCATTATGCTATCTAATAGCTAGCTTGGATCTGGATCTTACATTTGGAAAGTGGTTATAATAATTCATATTTTTCACAAAACATTAAATTTATTGGTTGCCATCAGGATGTGGAGAGCATTTCAAGCGAAAAGGCAAGTGAAGCTCCAGAAAAACGACTCGTACTTCATCTTCCACTTCTGCACGTGATGTTAGAATCTGCAGCGTTTGCCACAAAGCTGAAGAGATCAGAGCTCTTGACATCTCAAAATCTACTGTGAGCTAAGTCGAAATGCTCCAGATCCTAATCCCATCAGGCATCAGTGGATTCTCCAGAACAATCTGCTTCAGCTTCCCGAACCCTTCTAACAGGAACACCGGGTCATGGTCAGAACTCCACGATGATGTTTATGTTTATCACCAAATAACATGGTTGCCATTTAGACCTCCTTTGAAAGATGTGTGTTTATAATTATCAATAATAGTAGAGTTAACTTTTCTTTGTTAATAAACATCCTTACTGGACATTATCATTTTGCATGAGATAATACATTAAAGAGATACTTTGCAACTTCATGTTTTTAAATCACTTTCTTGATAAAGTATCTGCTAAAATGACCCTTTATGGGGTTAATGAAACGCCACCCAGCCCCTATCGCCCCTGTAGCCGGTATATTCCACTTGTAACCTCAGACTGGAGGGTTGCTCTGTTGAGAAACTTGAGCTGACATGAGCTGAAGTCTGGTTCCAGCATGTTTTAGATCATCAACACAGCTGATTTGTTTAATTTAGTGATGAATCACTCCTGTAGACACTAGGCAAGGCTGGGGAGACGTTTCAGCTGTTAAGAAGACAAACGCACAGCTCGGTACGTTTTGCTCTAGGTTCTACAAACAGACACTAGAGGGTGGTAAATGCAAGCCAAAGCTGCCTAGTTCCCCTTTAACTCATTCACTGCCAGCGTTTTTCAGCGGTTTTACTGTTTTTTTAAGAGTCACAGAACGTTAGTCATCAGGAAGAATCTGCGCGTTTCGATCCATAAACAGAACACTAGAAAAGACAACTCCACACCGAGGACTGGCAGCAGTGGCCTGAAACAGGGTGAGGGCAGTCAAGGTGATGTGGTTCAGCTGCAGCACTCCAGCAGGTTCACAGGGAAGGGGAGGGCTCCTGAGCTGCAGCTGACCTGAACAAAACAACAGAGAAGAGGGCTAAACAAACACAAAAAGGGGCAAATCATAACACTAACGCATGGATTTTCTGCTTGCTGATCACGTGACATGTGACGAATGCAGATGACGATCGGCTTTAGAGCTGGGATGCTTGTTCTCGTGGTGCGGGGGCTCGTTCCGACGCCCACACTGTAAAAACTTAAGTCATCATTGGCAGCAAATGAGTTAAGAGGTGGGAAACTGCTGGTAAAACCAACACCCAATCCTGTTTAGTAAGATTTAAATAGTAAATAAAAAACATGTTATGTTACAGTTGATGCACAAACTTGCATTTTTCTGGACTGGGGTGACAGATCACTGATTAGCACCTGTTATAAAATGGAATCAACCATTTAGCCACTGAGGCCTAGTCCACATGTAGCCGGGTTTTTTTTAAACGAATATCCGCCCCTCCAAAAACTTGCATCCACACCACCTCGTTTAAAAAACAACTCTGTCCACACGTAGCCGGATAAATACGTTGTTAAGGACATGCCAGACCTGTAGGCGGCAGTACTTCCCCCGTTCTTAACCTCGTCCTTCGTCTGTGGTCTTCCGCAAGGAGCAGTAATTCCACTTGCAAAAACAAACAAGCAGAAAGCACTTGGACCATTGATGAAGCGAGCGCAGCTCTGAGGGCGTCCATGCTGTCTGCTAGTGTATACTCAGGTCGCACACGTGATGTCAGCATTTTTTGTGGCGGAAAGTGACGTTGCGGACCTTAAAACTCCGGTTTTGTCCGTCCACACGCAGACACCCAAAACGGAGAAAACACAGATCTTCACTTTGGCCGGAGTTTTTAAAAAGATCAGTTTTTGTGTGAAAAAACTCCGTTTTCGTGTGGATGACAGGCCAAAACGTAGGAAAATATCTACGTTTGGGCAGATCCCCGGCTACGTGTGGACAGGGCCTGAATCAGGCGTGTTGGTGTAATCTGAAACAAGCAGGATAATAGACCCTGGACTGAGCTCTGCTGTTTTGAGTATTTTTTGTGATTCAAGCATGGCTAAACTAAACAAGTTAAATGCTAATAGCTGCTGC